>NW_027529596.1:2029426-2047148 GCF_008692635.1 Crocuta crocuta
AGAGTGGAGAGATGAATCTGCATTTTAAACTCAAAAAACATCTGGGGCAAGACTCTGCCTTTAAATGGGGCTGTGAAAATTCTAGATGGGGGAAAATTCCAAGCAGATGCTGGCGATCGCTCACTTGGACAAAAATCTCTGAGTAACACTCCTTGACTGACATTAATTGCAAACTCTGTTTCCTGGTAAACGCTGCAGGTAATTTAGACCGTGTGCCCGCCCCCCTGCCAACCCACCTCTAGGGACTAAAAGTTCTGACCTGATGGAAAGGACTGCTGCTATAAGCCGCCTTTATGTCGGAAGACGTTTGCCAAAACTGCTTGGATTTTAGAATAGATCAACTCAAGCCGGGAGGTCGATTAGGATTAGGTGCGGCTGCGCCTGACAGGAAGGTCACTGTGGCTTGTGGGCTCACTTCTGTCGCTCAGAAACGAGTCCCCAGCTGGCAGTGCTGAGCGGGGCAGGGGGCCGAGGGCGGCTGCTGGGGCTGCTGTCACAGTCCTGTGTATTAGAGCGAGCGGGAGAGAAGGGTGAGGACAGAGGTACTCCTGGCCTTGAAAGACCTTTTCCAAGTTTGTACTCAGCGTCCTGCTTACATTTCACTCCCACAACTCAGCTCGTGGCCTCGTCTAGGTGCGGGGACTTGGAGGTCTGGGAAGCGAACTCTTTGGTTTAGATGGCCACGTGCCCAGCTACATGTGGGGGTTGATTGCAAGAGAAGAAGGGGAAAGTGGGTATTGGGGGACACTTATCCGTCTGGGCCATAGTCATGTGGACATAGATGAGGTGACAACGTCAGTCAATAGTAGAAGCCATTCCTAGCGGACAATCTTAAAGTCATGTCACCTTTTTTAGAAAAAGTCTTTCTTTTCTTTTATTAAGATACTTTTTGGGGCGCCTAGGTGGCTCAGTCGGTTAAGCATCCAACTTCCGCTTGGGTCACCATCTCGTGGTTCATGGGTTCGAGCCCGACATCGGCCTCTGTGCTGACAGCTCAGAGCCTGGACCCTGCTTTGGATCCTATGTCTCCCTCTCTCTCTGTCCCTCTCCCGCTCACTCTCTCTGTTTCTCAAAAATGAATAAACATTGAAAAATTTTTTAAAAATAATTTTCATGTTATTATTTTTTATAAGACAATTTTAATTGTATTATTCTTTTTATTTTTATTTAGTTATTTTTTTTAATGTTTTATTTATTTCTANAGGCAAGATTACGTCACCCACTCAGACTCGTCACCTGATTTCTCAGGCCGCCGTGCTTACCCTGACTTCTATTTTGTTTTGTTCTCTATCAGTATGGAGTTTTATCGTTATTTGTCATGAAGAGGGAGGCAGGGGGAGTCAAAGATTACAGATATTAGGAAGGTCAAGGGGCTCGAGAAATCGCGATGGNCTCTCAAAAATAAATAAATAAAAAAGAAATTGGAGTCAAGAGATAGAAAAAGGCAAGTGATGCAAGACTTATGCCAAATGCAGATTTCCTGGTTGGTAACTTTCAGAAACTCCATTTAAAAACAAAAACAAAAGACCCGTCAAGCTGGAATGTCTGGGTTAGAAGCTGGCTGGTAGTTTGCCTCGGAGAGGTGTGGACGGCCAGGAGGGGACATGAGCACGAGTGCTCAGAACATTCTGAGACTTCCTCCAGGCTGGTTCTATGGCTGTGTGCAGTTTGTGAACATTTAAGGGAGACATACTCTTGGGATTTGTGCCTTTCCCCTCAGATAAAAAGGTAAAAGGTAAATCCACGTCAAAACAACCGCACACTGGCTAAAGTACGTCCCTAGCCTGGATTTGAGAGGCAGACACCATTCCAGCTTCTGAAGTAAGACCACAGAGGAAGTGAGGTTGTCAATGTGGAAGGGCAGGACGTCAACAGAAACTCAGAAATCCACTCTGGAGCTTCCCAGCAGCCCAAGCAAAATGGAAAATAAAAAATATAGTCATTTATATGTATGTCAGGCCCAGGAGAGAATAAGATAAATGAAAACCCAAAAAGCTGCTTTCCTGGGCACACAAAGCTGACACAATACCTTCTGTGTGATTTTTCTCATTGGGTGAAAGAGGTTTTATTTTCAGTCTCTGGCTTATTTTATGATTTTTGCTTTGCTGGGCTGGGAAGAGAAATTTATTTTTCATGCAAAAGTAAATATGTTTATATATATGTATATAATATATATATACATATATAATATCTGAATTAGATTATTATCAATACTCCCCCAAACTGCCAGTGTGTCTTCCTCTCAGCCCTCTGCTTCCCCAGTAGAGGTCATCTTATCCTGAATTTTGTGTTTTAAATCCCTTTGGCTTTTTAAAATTTATTTAGACAAGGTGCAAGTGAGCCAGGGGCAGAGAGAGAGGGAGAGAGAGAGAGAAGCGGGGCTTACCCAAAGTGGGGCTAGTGTTCACCTGAAGTGGGGCTCATGCTCACCTGATGTGCGACTTAAACTTACAAACCATGAGATCATGACCTGAGCCAAAGTCAGATGCTTAACGACTGAGCCACTCAGGTGCCCTAAATTCCTTAGGACTTTTAAAAAATAATTTTACCACAGACATATATATTTATAAACTATATATGCTAAACTTTGCTTCTTTTTGAGCTTAAAAAAGGCATTATATGACATTTCCCACTCAATGCCCTATTTCTAACATGCACTGACAATGAGGCAGGCAGCTGGAGAGAATTTATTTTCATTGTTGTATAACATTCTAGCAGTGGGATTTAGTCTAATGGGAAGAAGTTCAAGAATCCTTGGAGAACTCCCAGCACAGACACTCTTGTCTGGGCCTGGATGTGTGAGGTGGTGATGGGTTGCTTCAACCTGGAGCCTCAGGATGGAGCCAACGCAGGGAAGACCAGAGTGAGGAGGTAGGAAGAAACAGACATCACTTGACCTCCAACCACAGCCATGCCCGCACCTAGAGCTTCTCTTGGGCTCTGTAGTAACTTAGCTCATCTAGGCTCACGTTTGTGCTCTAGCCAGTCTGAGGGCCATGTTGCTGACACTTACCAGACACTGTCCTCACGGGTAACCATTTGAGAGCATCTGAAAGAAATGGAGGGAGAGAGGCCAACTCCCTTTCTACCTCCTAAGGGAAGATCATTGAAGAAGAAGTAAAGGTAACATAAAAGCTTATTTCTCTTACTCTTTTTTTTATATACATTTTTATTTATTTCTAGGAGNCAATCGCTCTCCTTGGCATTCACCCGAAGGAGTTGAAAACCTGTGTCCACACAAATATCTGCACACGGATGTTAGTAGCAGCTTTACTGACAATCGCCAAAACTTGGAAGCAACCAATATGTTTTTCGGTAGGGAAATGAATACATCAACGATGGCACATCCAGATAAAAATAAATGAGCTATCAAGCCTTGAAAAGACACGGAGGAACTTTAAATGCATATTATTAGGTGGAAGAAGCCTATCTGAAAAAGCTCCATATTGTGATCCAAACCATGACACTGTGAGGAAGGCAAAGCTATAGAGACAGTAAAGAGACGANGCAGGGGAAGCCCAGAAGATCCTGAGGCAGTGAAAGTACTCTGCGTGTGTGTCATTACACATCTGTCCAAACCCACAGAATGTATAACACCGCGAGTGAACCTTGGTGTAAATTATGGACTTTCATTGCTCATGATGTGTCAGTGGGGTCATCGATTGTAACATGTGGCACTCTGGCGGGGGGCGTTGAGAACGGAGGAGGCTGTGCGTGTGTGGGGTGGGGAGCATATGGAAATCTCTGTCCCCCGCATTCTTGCTGTGAACCTAGAACTGCTCTTTAAAAAAAAATTCTTTTTATTTGAAAGGTGGGTCTGAAGTCTTGGAAGCTCGACTCCTCTACCTTCTCCTACAAATGGACCCTGAGAGCCTGTCTGGAGGTTCCCAGAGGGGAGCGCGGCTACTCATATGCCCTTGACCGAAGAACAGTCACAGAGGAAGTGGTCCTCTTCAACCACATGCACAACTTCAGGAGGGACACACGTGGAGCAGAGAGGGGGAGGGAGGAAGGGGACACCCACCTACCCAGCCAGATCACCCGAATCAACCCTGGAGATCAATGGGTGACAGATTTTGCAGCCAGATCACCCTCACATCCAAAAAAGTCTTAATAATGATATAAAAGAGCTCACTCCCATCTCACACACACACACACACACACACACACACACACACACACACAGTGAATCATTAGGAAACTGGGAGCAGCCACCACAATGAAGAGTTAAAATCACTTTTTTAGTTTTAAGACTGGGGTCAGTTTTCAGACTTAGAACCCATTCATATAGAAGAGGCCGAATCCCTTGGAAGAAGACCTTGTAACACCATGGCGGTATAAATGGCAATGATGTCCCCAGTAGCACCCTCCCACTGAAAGTTAAGAGCTATGTCGTTAGGTAATTGTCCACTGAGAACAGGGTGGTACCCAACTATTTTGAGGACACAGGTTCAAGGTGATATGGTGCCTGGAAACCTAAAGCATTACTTCAGGCCTTTGTTACAGCAAGAGCGGGTGGGGACCAGGTAATAGCTGGCCTCGGTCCAGCTCACAGCTGCTCTCCCGGGGTCCACAGGCTCTCCCAGGGGTCATTTTTCCTCTCCCCCGTGTATAATTTGAAGTCGGCAAACTTGAGGGTCAGCAGAAGCCCTGTACTGGCCTGCACAGTGAGGTATCATGGTGGGGAAAGAGCAATGCAGCCCTCTGAAGAGCTCCCTTACCCCATCCACATCATAGGGGGAAACAGTGGTGGCTCATGCCACCCTTAAAAACACAACGGATGTGGGTTGGTGGTCTCCAACGTGTCTCCATTTAATGTATCACTCTGGCTTGACACGGACCCTGGAGGATGACAGTAGCCTGTGGCAAGCCCTACCGAGCCGCATCCTGAACTGCAGCTGCTATGTTATACATGCTCTTTGCTCGTGAATAACACTTATGTGTCCGTGGTATGTGGCCCTTGGTTTGTATCCGCATCCCTTTCTTGCCCTGTCACAAAGGAGAATCTGAAAGAGTTCTTATTCATGTGGGAGTCAAAAGTATACATTCTTGCTCCTCTAGAACCATCCCTCCTTCTGCAATAATATCGTAGAGGGACCTGGACATTTGGGCCATGGTATGTGGTCATCACATTGGTCCATCTTGTTGCTGACAACAAGAATGTCTTGTATGACATTCATACTATATGACCAAACAATGGCTCATACGTTGGAGGACTGTTCAGACACAGGAGCCCTACTTTCTGACTCTACCCCAGTGTGGGCGTGGGGAGTGGTTATAGTCTGTGGTGGTGGAAGGTCACCCCACCTGTTTTTGCCGGCATAGGTGGGGTCTTAGGTTTTTCTATGGAATTTGGCTGGAGTAGAGTGATTACTGTCTGGAAGTTTCTGCCTTGCTAGAATGATCCAGTCATGGTCTTTGGCTAAAGAGAACAGACTTTTGTTGGGACGTTCTCCCCTCCACCTCCATCTATGCCCATTTGTGTTTCTAGGTTGCCATTTTCTTTAGCTGCAAGTCTGGGGTGTATGAGACAGAAGAAAATCCAGAGAAACTACCACTGTGTCGTTCCTGAGGTCCCATGGCCTCTAGTTGGTCAGCCACCTGTTCTCCACCTTTCAGAGTCTTCTGGTTTTTTTTTAAATATGTGTGTAATTTCTAGAGTTTTCAGTTGTACTTAGTGGGAGGAATAGAGAAGAGGAATATTCACTCCGTCTTCAGGAATGTGGATGTCCGGAAGCATCTGATCCACAGAAATGAGATCTCCCTCAACAGAGCATTGGACCAAGTGATCTACTTGCACAGGCGATGCAGAAGTGGGCCCATGACCCTGGGATTCACTGGTCCTTCACCTACCGGAACACTCAGAAAATGCCATCCTGAGAGAGCCATGGAACGCACTTTGGAAGGCACGGCTGAGGTGCTGGGCTGGAGCTGACACCATGTGAAGGCTGGTGTCATCCTCTGGGACCAAGTATGCATTCCTGGCCACCCATCATTGTACGGTGTCATGTCCCTAGTAGGTAGACTACTTGTGCTTGGAAACATGGGGTAAAAATGAGAGACATCTTACTTATCATTGCTCCAAGTGGTCTACCTTGGAAATATACGCTTCCTGCTCTACGGTGCTGGGCTCTGTAGCGTTAGAGGTCTTGGCTCCCCGGGGGGGAATGTGTCCATGCATCACCTTGGCTTTCTCATGCTGAGAGACCGGCGAGAAAAGACCCGATCATTAGGAAGAGACGAATCTACTGTAACACTGGAGAGAAGAACTCATTGTCAACCTTTCCGTGGAGGGTGGGGGGAAGGCAGAGTCACATTCATTTGGAGAGTGGGGATTTGGTTTCTTCACTCCCTTGGTTTCTAGTACCTTGTAGGCTTGTTCTAGTTTCTGCTGTTCTAACTCATCTTGGTACCCAGTCTCAGCACTGTTGCTAAGAATCTGTGCAATGCGGCCTCCAGTCGACGCCGCTGCTGGAGATATTGCCTGTGACCACAGGATACTTCCCTTCTGCCACCTCAGCGATTGATGCTGCTTTTTGATGCTTCCTGGGCCTGGGGGCAGTAGGATTGAGTTGCTAGAAGATTTGCCACTCCTCATTCTTCCCTGGATGGCTTTCTCTATGTCTCTCCTTCTTAAAAGAGAACAGACACTTCTCCCAGATTGCTCATGGAAGCTACAGGCAATTTCGCCTCTAGTCCAAGGTGTTGGCCAGGGAACACATTTAATTTTAACTTTCACTCCCCAGTTCTAGGGCAAAGGCCGCCATTCCCACGAAGCCCCCATCAACGGTGTGTTAGTCAATGCTTAACAATAGGCTAAGAAAACAAAAAAGCTGGGATTCTTAGCATTTACCTATTTCCATGGTGTACATACTCCCAACACGATCCATTTCAAGCTGCTGCAAGGTCACTGAACTCAGAGCTGGAAGAGATATGCAGAGAGATGTGCCGCCATTGAGAGCTAGCGCCAACCGGCTCCGGTGCATGGCTGCCCTGTTCCTACCTTCACACTTCTTTCTGGAAGCTGTGTGTCTCTTTTCTCCTAATTTACCCCCTCTGGAAATTTGTCAGCAGATCTGGCTTAAATGCATGCACCAAGGAGCTGATCAGTAAACATTTGTTGAATAAATGAAAGAATGAAGGAAATCATCGTTGCTTGTTCTACAATCCTTCTGCGGTGCTGCACGAGGCAAATAATACTCACTGAAGAAATACTGGTTGGTGGGAAAGGCACTCTGGACATAGATAGGGCCCCACATTTGAAGTCAGAAGTCTCAGCTTCAGGACTTCATGACTCTGCACTTCACTCAGATCATCTGCACAATGAGGCTGAAAAGAACCTGCTTAACACGCAGAGTTGGTGTGAGGATCGAATGAAATAATGTGTAGTCAAAATTCTGAAGTGCTCTTTTATTGGTATCACTGCA
Organism: Crocuta crocuta; assembly: GCF_008692635.1. NCBI lineage: Eukaryota > Metazoa > Chordata > Mammalia > Carnivora > Hyaenidae > Crocuta > Crocuta crocuta. The sequence goes on from NW_027529596.1 coordinate 2,036,854, forward strand.
CAGCAGATCAGGGGTTTATAAAAGCTATGAGTCAGTTTGTAAGAAGCTTCATCAGAAAGTAAAGCTCAGTAAACATAACTATAAACCCAGAGTAGTGAGGATAGGCATAGGATCAGACAGATGTGGGTTTGAACACAGTCTCTACCACTCATTTGCTCTGTGACCTAAGGAAATCTCATTTAAAAAATGGAGATAATAATACCTACTTCATAGGGTTTTTGTAGGAATTAGAGAGTGTATCTGTCAGAATAGGCTAATTATGCTTAGTAACAAAAAAACATTTGAGTCTCTGGAAGGTCAAACAACAAAGGCTTACTGTCATTTCCCACTCATAATACGTGTTCTCAGTGTTCACTGCAGATCAGCCTGTGGGCGGAGAGGGTCTACTCTATACGGTTCCACGGTCTAGGGGGACAGGGCAGTCACATCTGGAACATTGCCAGCTGCCTTGGTAGAGGGAGAGAAGGCCTCACAGCAGCATGGAAGTGATATACATCATTTCTCCTTCTATCTCATTGGCCAGAGTAAGTCACAGGGCCCCACTATCCCCAAGCTGGTCATTCGGGAACAGACAGCCCGAAATTTTGAGTGGGCAGCATAATGGCTCCCAGGGACAGCGTAGTGATGCCACTTGGCAGAAATGCCCACCCAGAGTCCTTTTCTCCCCTTCCTAGGTGCTGAGGAATAAGATGAACTCACCAACATGCTTGAAACTGATTTGACCAGCACACGCTGAGTATCCACTTAAAGCTTCCCTTTGCAGTTTCATAAACGTAGGGGAGGGAGACAAGAATGATGCGTTTAAAAATGGGCCCCAGAGCTACTTTAGCAAAGGAAGTATAGTTTATATAACAAAATGCCCAGAAAGCCATTGTGTCATGGAAAAATAGCTCCAGAGCAGGGTGGCTGGGCTAGGAAAAGACATCCAGCTAAATTACTGTACATGTTTCAGAGACAAGACTTTACAGGTTCTTGAGGCAGCCTGGGGTGCTTTCTAGAAAAGAGATTCAAATATTCCATTTCAAACTATGTGCTGTGGTTCATAGCACTGTAGTTCTGCCTTCAAATCATCAACCAAAACCTGCCACATTTTGGGTCAGTAATGTCTGTCGTGGGTGGGGGTGGATTAAGAAAAAATGTCCGGTTAATTCAGGACAAAAAGAAGAGAAAGCTTCAAGTGATATAAGAATTTAGTAGGAAACTATTATGAGACATATAAACTCCTGAGAATCCTCAGTTTTCTGCAAGGAAATGTAATGAAGCTCCCAAAGTAGTGTAGGAGACGTTGGCTCAGGTCATGATCTCGCCTTTCACGAGTTCGAGCCCCGCGTCAGGCTCTGAGCTTCTTCGGATTCTGTGTCTCCCTCTCTCTACNCGGCTCAGGTCATGATCTCGCCTTTCACGAGATCTCGAGTTCGAGCCCCGCGTCAGGCTCTGAGCTTCTTCGGATTCTGTGTCTCCCTCTCTCTACCCCCCTACCTTGCTTCCTCTCTAATGGTCTCTCTCTCAAAAATAAATTTATTGAAAGAAAGAAAGAAAGAAAGAAGGAAAGAAAGAAAGAAAGAAAGAAAGAAAGAAAGAAAGAAAGAAAGAAAGAAAGAAACAATCCAGCACATAAAGTACTGAAATGAGTTCCCTGCAGTTGTAAGTGGCAGCAAGGCAGGCCTGTCTCCCAGGCTGAGGCTGCGAGCGGGTCTGCGCCTGCTCTTCGTTCCTGAGCACCCTGCACTCTCCTCGGAACCACTCAACAACCCACTGCCCTGGCATCGGGGCCAGGAGGTTTACCTGCACACTGCACGTCCCTGCCTCCTGTCAAACAGAAAACGAGATGTCTTGAAATCCAGGTGGAACTTGGGGTCATCACAAGCTGAGGCGTGACGCACGTGGGTGGTGTGACTTGCGGGGAACAGAACAGGGTTCGTGAAGGGGGGCCGGGAAGTGCAGACTCCTGGGGCTCCTCCCGAGGTGGGGGTGGGGGTGGTGTTTTGAGAGGGCACCCGCTTAAAATTTCTGTAACACAGCTGTTTGTAAAAATGTTTTCCTCAGCTTACGCACGAAGCACTGAGAGAATTTACGGAGAGTTGAAGCAGGTTGTTCGCGGGGCCTTGGCCTCCCTGGTGGCACCTTGAAGTCCTGGCCAGACACGCGACCCTCCTTCTTTTTACTTCCAATAAGGAGTCATTAAGGCTTCTTACTTATTCCAAATCATCCTTATGAAGTAAAACATTCCAAGTGAAATTATTGTCAGTGGCTAATGGAAAACGTTGTTCCCCTCGCAGCACTTCTGATAGCGAGTGGGGGGCGGGGTTCACACCAACTGGCTCCCAGCTCTGCAGGCACCCACTGGGTGCCCTGGTTTCAGTTCTGACACCAGCCCTGCGGCTCTGGCACGGGCCCCGCCAGCTGGGGGCTCGGTCCGACACGATGGCCCGTCCACGTCTCACACTCATCACAAATCGTGGGTCTCCAGAACACCCACGCTTCTGTCCAACATGGCTGCAAGTCAGTGGTTACCATGACCCTCTCCTCAAGTTCCATAATCTGCCGGAGCAGCTCACAGAACTACGGGACACACTTATGTCTCCTGATTAGAAAGCTACAACGCAGGATAGAGATGAACAGTCAGGTGGAAGGCGCATCTACGCATCTACGTCCAGGAGGGTCCCAAGCACAGGTGCTTCCGTCCCCGTGGGGCCTGGGGTGTGTCACTCTTCGGCTCCTGGGCGCTTTTGCCATCCAGGGAGCTCTCCAAATGCACTTGTGTAGAGCTTCACTACACAGGCATCGTTGATTACATCATTGCCATTTTGTGATTGACTCGGTCTCCAGCCCCGCTCGCTCCCCGGAGGGCAGTGAGGGGAGGAATCGGGTCTAAAATCAAATATTACGACACAGGATACTCCTATCACTCAGGAGCTCGCACGGGTTTTCGAACGTCCGTGCCAGGAGCTGGGGTAGAAAGCAAACATATGGTTCTCATGTTTGTCGCGATGGTCAAGAAAGTCCATGGGGAAGAAAATAACGTGGAGAGAAAAATAACCACAGGCTTCCTCCTCCACCCCCGGAGAGACCGGAAACATGGAAATGCCAGAGCGGCCTTTCTCCCTGGTTCCCCCGGACCTCAGGACAAGAGAGGCAGGGCCCGCGCCTCCAGTCCAGGGCGGGGCGTCAGGCCCCGGGGGCCCAGCACCTAACTGAGGCTAAACAGACATCCCTTCCAATCAGCTGCCCTGGTATCTGGGAGTGACTCGCAGGAAGCAGGTTGTCTGTTAGTCTACACACTAAATGCTAGCCCTTGGGTGGGGCCCTTAGCCTCTGTGGCCCTCAGTTTCCTTGGCTGTAAGATGGGGCTGATAAAAAGAAACCCTTAACCAAGGAACCTGGGGCCAGATGTGTCTCAGAATTCATAGTGTTTTGGATCTGAGAAAGCGAATCAGATGCCCAGAAGCGTCTATATTTTTGTATCGCGCCGCACTTCACAGCAGGGGCTGGGGCAGCACCCCATCAGCAAACATACCCCGTGAGAGGCCCTGGAGGGTTGAGAAGTGTCCACGGAAGCCGTCTGGGTCCCTGTCCTCCTCAGTGGGCCCTTCCCCCCCCTCTCACGCAGGACCTCAGCCCTGGCTCCTCTCCAAAGCCCTGAATCCTGGCTGCAGACACGCATGAAGAATTCCTCCCTCCGCCGAGACCCACCTTCAACCCACGATCCCTGCACCTGCTGAATTAGGACTGATTCTCCTGCTACGGCCCTGGTAGACAGTCCCTCCCTTGTTCCCCGGAGGCAGAACACTGCTTTAGGGACTTCTCGGGCCTGGAGTTCTAGAATAAAGGCTTATGCTGAATGAGGCTTTATGCTAGAATAAAGGCTTTCTAGCTGTTCCTCTTCCACAGCATTTGGAATCTTACAGCGGAAGCACGGGCACGCTTCGAGTGGATAAAACCTGTCAAGGACCTCCCCCAGCCAAGGTGTGCTGCCAAGTGACTTTCCAGAACTTGGTGTTTTCAGAGCTTTTAGGGTTACCTGTACTGCATATCGACAACGTGAAGATGAATGAGACAGTCCATGAATGTGTTCAGGATGGTTCTGGGCACCTAGAGCTTACTCAATTTTTGCCACGTTTAGCAGACTGAGAGGGTCACGTAACTGAGCAATTGTCACCTTGGGGCTCGATCACAGCTTAGAACAACAGCGTGGGGGAAGGCAGCCTATCATCCGTGCACCCTGAGAATCTCCGGGGGGAGGGTGCCGCCCCAGCCACACCTGCGCCCCAGCACCCGGCTGTCCTCAAGCTCAGGTCAAGGTTCCAAAGGCAGCCTGTCCATAGAGGGCTCTGGCTTCCCCGGAGTTAAAGTCTTTAGTTTTGCACAAGCCAACAGTAACGGGATCAGCTCCACCGCCTGAAGAGTGTCCAGGATCCTTGCGCTTTTCACCGGGGATGGGGGGACAGACGGACACAAAGACCGAAGGGTACACTCCGGTGAGAGGCATTTAGATGGGATCTGACAAATACCCTATGACGTCACTCATACGAGGACTTTAGGATGCAAAACAGATGAACCTAAGGGAAGGGAAGCAAAAATAATATAAAAACAGAGAGGGAGACAAACCATAAGAGACTCTTAAATATGAAGAACAAACAGGGGTTACTGGAGGGGGTGTGGGGGGGATGGGCTAAGTGGGTGAGGGGGCATTAAGGAATCTACTCCTGAAATCATTGCTGTGCTAGATGCTAACTTGGATGTAAATTTAAAAAAAATAAATTGAAAAAAAAAAAAGATGGGATCTTAAATTGTGCTCTAAGCTGTACACACTACAGAAGGAAACCCAGGCAAAAAATGTCTAAATATTGCCCATGACTTAATCGCCCATCTACGAATTCATCCGGCCGTCAGGGCTTGGGCGCTGTCTGTGACCAGGGGAATTCCAGACCGAACAATGCGCACAGGGTCCCCGCTATGGTCTGAATATTTACCTCCTCCCCAAGTCCACACCTTGGAACCCTAACACCCTGTGTGATGGTGTTAGAAGCCGGAGCCTTTGGGAGGTGATTAGGTCGGGCCTGATGATCTTATGGAGAGAAATCCCCGGAGCTCCCTTGTCACTTCCACCCCGTGAGGGTGCCAGGAGAAGGCTCTGACCCAGCAGAGCGCCCTTACCTGACCATCAGGCCAGCACCTCATCTTGGACTTCCAGATTCCAGAACTTGTGTTGTTTTAAGCCACTCAGTCTGTAGTATTTTATTACAGCAGCCTGAACCGACCACCAACTCAGTCTTCTGCTCACGGAGTTTCCATTCTAGTGAAGAGGATGGACAAACATAATCATTCGTTGCGGTGAGTGCTCGGAAGAAAATAAAGCGGGGTCGCGGAGCTGGGAGTGACCCAAGTGTGTTCTGGAAGGCGTGGCCAGGGAGCGCCTCTCTTCCTGAAGTCATCCTTCAACAGTGGAGGAGGCAGAGGAGAACTCAGAGAGGTGAGTTCCTGGAGTTTGGAGGAGCAGCGTAAAGCCCCAGAGGTGGAAAGGTCTGAGGTGCTGGGAGACAGCCAGGAGACATGTGGCTGCAGCGGGGGTGAGCCGAGGGGCCGTGGCTTGAGGGCTCAGCAGGGTGCAGCCGGGTACCTCGTGGGCGTGCAAAGGAGTGGACAGTAAGTGTAACGAGTAGCCACTGGAGGGTGTAAGGAAAGAAATAACATGCTTTGATTATAATTAGTTAAGGCACATGAGAACTTTCTTAAAGTCATCTCTGCAGCAGTGTGGGGCTCGAACTTACAACCCCGAGGTCCAGAGTCGGAAGCTCTACAGACTGAGCCAGCCAGGTGCCCCTGAGGGTTGTTGTTTGGATAGGCAGTTCTGTTGCATGGTTTTTCACACGTCTTTAATGGAATCTATAAGGCGAAGGCTGTAAAGGACTTTTAGTTCATTCTAGTTACCACAGCTCATAGTCACCCAGCTACTAACAGTACCTTCTTAACCTCCAAAGTAAAATCATCCCTGTTTGTATCAAAACCTGTGATTTGAACGAACCTGTGTTCAAAATAAAGCCCGTGCCTAATAAGTGTAGCTTTTTCGACTGTGCAAAAGCTCCTCACATTAAAAACAGAAGTATTGGGGCGCCTGGGTGGCTTAGTCGGTTAGGCGTCTGACTCTTGATTTGGGCTCAGATCATGATCTCATGGTTCTTGAGATCAAGCCCCACATCGGGCTCCATGTTGACAGCATGGAGCCTGCTTGGGATTCTCCTTCTCTCTCTCTCTCAAAATAAGTAAAAAACATTAAAAAAATAGAAACATTTTTCAAACAGTGGTGTAAGTAACGGTGTGTTAAGATCTAAACGACACCGGTGCCTCATGTGGGAGCCACACAGTGTCTTGACAATTCAATTCTGTCTGTCACTACATAGCTCTCACTGTCCTTCTTGCTCTCAGGAACAACGATTAACAGCCCAAATTCCCTCTCCCCCCACCCCTCCCCATACCACTCACCCACTTTCTGGGTAAGTGAAGGTTTTGACACTGGGCCCAAGCATCTCGGAGATCGTAGAGAAGCAACACAGGGATTTGGTCCAGTGCCTGTCGCCTGAAGACCTTGACCAAAGCCGGCTTCTCATCCACCTCAAACATGGTCTCTAGCCAGCTCTAGAGAGAGGTTCCCCCCCTCCCCCCTTTACCCAATGACAGCTTAACCTACCTAAGTAGCTTCTGTTTGCCAGGAGACAAAGCGGGTCACATTAACAGCAACGCTCTAGGTTTACGGTCTCACCTCCACCCTGCCCCCCAGCCTGCCCGTCACCAAGGAGTCTCACACAGGCTCACAAATGAGCTCAACCACCATGACCCACAGATGCACGAGGGCCCTTCCTCTGTTGGCAGAACCTTTAGTTGAGCCACTTTGGGCCATTACACCTGACCCTGTAGATCTGCGCACTGGCCCACGGCCACGAGGCACCGTCAAGGCGGGGGCTCCATGGCTGCCCGGCATTACTGCCACCGTATGCACTTTCAGTTCATGTGGTTGAGGGTTTTTTAGCCTCCTCTTCCCCTTTCCATCGTGTTCTGTTCTAGACTGAGGCATGAGAATAGAGGAGGCTGCCGAGCTGGGCTGGAGGATAGATACACATTGCAGGTGTTTTCTGAGTTTGTGATGGTTGTATTCATAACTGAACACCGAAGTCATGTAACTGTGTCTGTCTGAACCACTGCGTGGTATCCGTGCTCTGTGTTAAGCCCTTCTCCTTGAGTGATAGGACGTCACTCTGACATTGTAAAGAAGTCATAGAAAGACTCTGGCTTCCATCTTGCTGGCCCTCTCTCTCTCTCTCTCTCTCTCTCTCTCTCCCTCAGCCACTTGCTTTGAAGCCAGCTGCCAGGAGGCGAGCCGCCCTATGCAGAGGCCACATGGCAAGGAGTGGAGGGAAGCCTCCAACCAGAGGAACGTTCTACTTCCTCAGTGTAGAACTCTCCCCTTCCTCCTCCCCTCCCGCTTTCTCGCCATCTCCGAAGCGTCCATTCATCCTTCAGGGTTCAACTCAACAGTTACCCCTGATACGTGGCTTTCCGTAGGTTCCTTCCTCCCTGTTTCCTCTACCCCTTGTGAAGCCGTCCACACAGTAGCAGTGGTAGTGACCCAGACAGACACCAAAGGGCAGCACTGTGTGAAAAGCGGAGCATGCAGCGTGGGTTCTTGACCGGGGTCAAACCCAGATGTAAAGAGAAGCTAACTATCTCCTGCTGGGCCCACGGGGAATGGAGAGCCGTTCAGCCTGTTCAGATAGACACGGAAAAGTCCAGATGAGAAGCAGCAGGGGGCTGGATGGTTGGTCCAGCCGCTCCTAGCTGAGGGGTTTCCCCCACATTCCGATGAGGAGGGCTTGCTAATTAAGAGCTGAAGCACCTCAGTGTTATTCTCGAGGATCTCCAGTTAGTCAGCCTCGCTTCCTACTGTTGATACTGTTGTTTGATTACGTGCAAAGAATTCCATTCCATAGTATTAGTCAGGCAGCCTTTCGATAAACAATGAGTGCATACTTCATGCGTTGGGAATGCAGGGGTGGAAGAGAGAGAGAACATTCCAGCTCTCCTGGAGCTCTGGTTCAGCAGGGGAGACAAGCACAAGTGACCATATAAATGAATATAGTTCTTGGAGTGTGATTATTGCTGTGAAAGAGACCACAGTGCTGGCCACTGAAGGGTGACCGAGGAGGGCCTCTTAGAAACAGCGCTCAAGGAAGCGCCTCTGGGGAGTGATTCTGAGTGGCGATCTGGAAGGCAGTGAGGTGGCCACGCTCAGAGTTGGGGGGGAGAATGTGGGGCCCCCAGGCACCACGAGTAGTGCAAAGACAGACACTGAGGAGACGTGCTTAAAGCTGGGGGGTTTGTAGACCTCATTTCTTTTATATTTTTTTAAATATTTATTTTTGAGAGAGAGAGCAAAAGCAGGAGAGGAGGCGGAGAAAGGGGGAGACACAGAATGTGAAGCAGCTCCAGGCTCCGAGCTGTTAGCGCAGAGCCCGACGCGGGGCTCGAACTCACGAACTGTGAGATCGTGACCTGAGCTGAAGTCGGATGCTTCGACTGAGCCACCCAGGCGCCCCTGTAGACCTTATTCTTAAGCTCCAGGGCACGGAGACCAAGTTCCAGGCACCTGTTGTGCAATGCAGCTGTCCCAGGGCCTCGTGTTATTTTGTATACTGGCAACAAACGGCATAGCAATGAACAGAAAATATTTTTTTGTCCTCCCGCAAAAACATCTTTGTGAAACTCACCAAAGGCCCATATTTTGCATGTGAATAGACTGCAGAGCCAACACAGGTGTCAGATACCATTGAATCCAACCTCATTTCAGATGAGAAAACTGAGGTCCATCAAGGTGAAATGGGAAGCCCGTAGTCCGTGACTTGACCTTGGCAGTGGTGAGATTAGAACTCCACGTGTGCAATTGTATACTCTCTTCCCTTAACAGGGGAAGGCAGCTACTCAAATTACTTGCGCTTGTTTTGAAAATTATAACAACTTTCCTCCTCTTTTCCTCCGACTTTCCTCCTCTTAAATTTCTCCCTACTTTGTTTCCCATCTAGCTTGAAGCGCTTCCAAATTCAGTTGTTAAAAAGGAAACCAACTTCAATTGAGGGTTGTTCACACTCCTCTTACCCGAAGGCGAAAGCAGTGTGCGCAACAACATCTTTTGTCTCCCGGAGGGAACTGAAAACTCTCATTCACGGTAAATCAGCTTCTTTCTATACAGAAGTTCCCCCCGCCCCCAGTAGCCTGAGAATCTTCTTGGCTGAATAAGGGGAGGGGGAGTTCGAGACCGGAAGCGGAGGCAGGACTTTGGCTGGCATACCTGTTGCGCAGGCCTGCTCACACGACTGGCCCGGGCAGCGGGGTGAAATCACTTCACCTGCGTAGACCAGCGCAGCCTCAGGGCGCCAGGCACCTGCCAGAGCCAGAGTCACAAAGCTGACGCGCACCTGTGTTGCATCACCACGCAGCATGGATCACAATTAAGGTGGGGACTTGAAGCCGGGCCAAAAAGTGTGGGATTCACTGCCGAAGCTGCGACCCAAGCTTACGGCTACAGAGAATGTGGGTCAGGTGGTACGAACTTAGTTACCGATTCCTAGAACATCATCATGAGAGGGCGCCCCTGAGAGAACGGGTCGCCATGCCCCCCGCTGAGGGAACAGCATGTGGGGCACAGGGAACAGAGCCCACGGTGCTCCTCCTGGAAGGCGGTTCTTAGTGACAGGGGCAGTAAGAGTGAGGACTTTCTGAAAGCACCGACCCCCAGACGACCTGACAGGTCCAAAAGTGGTTTCGAGAAGTTCAAATCTGAGCAGGAACACCGAGAATCCACGAACAATCCCTTAGTGCCTCTGAGAGACTCGGGGGCCAGGGGCCGCTTGGAACGTCCTAAACTTGGGGGCTTCTGTCCTTTTCCACTTTGGTGCAGAGAGTGAAGGAAACAGAAGAGAGGAGCATTTACAGAAAATGCATCGATTCTTCTCACATGCCTGTCGGATACCCGTATCCAAAGGGACTTTTAAAGTCGTGTGTGTGTGTGTGTGTGTGTGTGTGTGTGTGTGAAGACGCCGGCCTTCTCCAAGCAGGCCTTCTCCAAGCAGGGTGACAGGGTGACTTAGGCGAGTTCCCTAATGTCTCTAAGCCTCCGATTTGCGATCTGCAAGCAAAGCTGACCTCGCACTCAGGACGTTTCCTCGTCCTTGGCACGCAGGGACCCGCCCCCTCCGTCCCCGGGCTCCGATTGGCCCCCGGGAGGGGGCGTGTCCGTCCCGCGC
>NW_027529596.1:2047257-2086512 GCF_008692635.1 Crocuta crocuta
TGGCCCGCTTCGTGACGCACGTCTGCGACTGGGGCGCCCTGGCCACCCTCTCCACGGACCCCGCGGTGCGCGGCCGGGCCTTCGCCGACGTGCTCTCGCTCAGCGACGGGCCGCCGGGCGCGGGCAGCGGCGTGCCCTACTTCTACCTGAGCCCGCTGCAGCAGGCGGTGGGCAACCTGCAGGTGAGCCAGGCCNAGTCTACAGGGCTTGCCCTTCCTCGTGAGTTACGCGTTTTCCTTTCCCAGCAAGAAGCTAAGACACGTCGTGAGTGATTAACGCAGTTTGTAAAGGCTCCGGCGACGCGACCTTCCCCGTCAGGAGCGGAACGGACCGAGGGCTGTGGGTCAGGCTGTGCCCGCCGTTTGTGGCGGGGCCGGGTTTGCACTGCCCTCCCCAGACGGCGCGACGGCGCACCGAGTCCGGCCCCGGGCTCCGGGCAGGACCTGAGGCGTAGACGGGTTACCTCAACTGCCCAAAGCCAGTAGCCAGACTGGAATTTTATGCCAGGTCTGGTTGCCGTCAATATACAGGACACAGAGTGGTGGCACGCGAGCTGCCCGTGTCCCCCAGACCAGTTTCCTGGGGTCCACGGAGTTCTGTCTGGTTGTTAACGAGTTTGGATTGCGGTGGTCCCCATTATCCGGGTTTCACCTCACCTGAAGTCAAGTGCATTCTAGAAGCAGATGACCCTCCTGCGTTATTGTCTTACAGTCCGCAGTGCCCAGGGCTCGGTTGCAAAAGCCGCCCCGTGTCATCTCGTCATGTGGGCATTTGACCCTGGGTCATCGTCGGAGGGGGAGTGAGTACAGAACAAGAAGATCTTTTGAGAGAGCACATCCACATAACTTTTGTTACAGTAGAGTTCTTTCTATTGTCGTTGCTGATCTCTTACTGTGGCCAGTTTATAAACTGAACTTTATCACAGGTGTGTGTGTAGGAAAAGAATAGTAGATGTGACGCTGGGTACTATCCAGGGTTTCAGGCAGGCATCCGCTGGGGGCTTGGGTTGTATTCCCCGTGGGTGGGGCTGTTGTAGTTACCAACATTCGAAATTTGAGATTTCACTTACACATCTGGATTTTTTTTTTAATTTTTTAATGTTTATTATTTTTGAGAGGGAGAGAGAGAAGGAGGGCAAGCAGGGGACGGGCAGGGAGAGAGGGAGACACAGAAGCAGCTCCAGGCTCTGAGCTGTCAGCACAGAGCCCCATGCGGGGCTCGAACTCACAGACCAGGAGGTCAAGACCTGAACTGAAGTCAGGTTCTTAACCGACTAAGCCACCCAGGTGCCCCCACATCTGGATTTTTAACTTCTTGGAAGATTTGTGGCCCTGGAGGCTTGAATTCTTGGAACAAAACCAGAAACAGCTGGCTCCTTCTAGGGCCTTCCACCTGTGTTCACCTTTCCCTTACTCCCAGCCCCCTCCACTCTCTTAGTCATTTGCCCAAAGGAAGCTCATTCCCTCAGTCAGTGATCCTCAACCTTGGCTGCAAACACAGTCACCTGGGAAGACTTTTAAAAATACAGTGCCGAGGTATTTCATAAAAAAAACAACTCCCCAGTCGCTCCCTAAGGCTTCTAATGAGGGAGAGGGGATGGAGAGCAACTACTACCCACGATCCCATTTAAACTCGGGCTGATACCGTCATCGGCATCGCAGGAGGGAGGAAAATGAAGAGGTGCAGGGACTCACCTGTGACCAGCCACTAATGGCTGCCAGGTAGAACTCCAGCCCAGGTCTTTGACGTGTCTAGAGAGACCGTGTAAGAAACCCATCCAGGATTTCGGGTGTCCGTGACGGCAGTGAAAAGGTGTGGCCACATCAGAATTAGCCTGACTCTGATTCTGTCAGTGAACCTGGCAGGTTGGTTTATATTTTCTCCTGCCTCTGACCCCGTCTTCTCCCTGTCACCCTGCCCACCAGATCACATGCCACTCAGCATTTCCCTCTGCTCAGAAACCTTGAGCAACATCTGGCTGCCCAGAGCGCATATGATTCACTTGGGATGTTTGTTAAAAATACAAACACCAGGGCTGGGACCGGAGCCCAGAAATCAGCATTCTAACAAGCTCCCCAGACAGGTGGTTCTTGGAAAGCACAGACACTGGCCTATAGAATACAATTCTGACTCCTTAGCTGGAGTTTAGCCACTCCCCCCTTCAAAACCTCTCTCTCAGGGGTGCCTGGGTGGCTCAGTCAGTTAAGCGTCCGACTTCAGCTCAGGTCATGATCTCACGGTTAGTGGGTCAGAGCCCCGTGTCAGGCTCTGTGCTGACAGCTCAGAGCCTGGAGCTGCTTCAGATTCTGTGTCTCCCTCTCTCTCTGCCCCTCCCCTGTTCATGTTGTTTCTCTCTCTCTCAGAAATAAATACAACATTAAAAAAAAAAAAAAAAACACCTCTCTCTCAAGCAGATTGGGTTTCTCATTATAGTCCTGTCCCACATTTTCCCAGTTCTGTTTCTGAAAGGCCCTTTACCTTTTATGCATCATCCCACTTCTGTGCTGATTTTGAAAATCTTACGAGGCTCCCTGTAGTGTCCATATCATTCCAGGCTATGTTGACATCTCCTCGCCCTAAACTGTACCGTTCACTTGACGATTAGGTATCTACTGCTTTCTGATCTCTTCTGTGTCATTATTTAAGTTTTGTTTATGTCTGACTTTACAACCCGATTATAGAGTCCCAGAGAAAGGACCTTTTATGGGGGGGGGGGCCCTCCTATGGCGCCTTGCCTCGTGGTATATAGACCATGGACGTTTGGCTAAATGATTTCTAGGAGTTGCCATTGTACGCATTGTTGTGATAGGTCACCGTGAGATGGCAGAATTTTCCGTGCGAGCTGTTTAAAGCACTAGAGGCACTGTGTGAATTCCGCTGCAGTCCGTCAGCAGCGTCTTCCATGAAGCTGATTCTGAATAAGAAAGAATGGAGAGTTCTGCTTGCTTCGCTTTTTGAGTCCATGTGTTCCTCTCTTCTTGCTAAGACAGGAATGAACTTCTCCAGTTTTGAAATCACATGACAATTTCTGCTAGCATAAGATAACCAAGATCATGAGTCAGCCACTTTCCTGCTTACACTGTACAGTTAGCTAGTTCAACAACTATGGTATTTTTATGCACTAGTCTCATATTAGAGTCTAACCCTTTAGATCTTTCAATGAAAGCCCTAGACCAGCCTTGAATTTGGGTGGTACTGTAATTGTAATTTCTCTGGCGAGGATGAAACACATTAAAGGCTTAAGAAAAAAAGGGTGTTAAAATAATTCTTAGTTCATTTTAAATCAGGAACCCTACCCCCTGCTTTTTGGGAGGGAAGGTCAAGATCAGTTTCTACCCAACAAGTAATTTTCTCAAGTGGTCGGTGGTGTTTGACAATTCATTGTTTCATGGGAGAGTGCGCAGCTCTAGGGTCCATGCGGATCTGACTTGTGAAATGTATTACCTCTCCAGAGATCGTATTTCACACAGGAAGATCTTTATTTTCTCTCTGCAGGCGGATCCACATGCTACTCTGACCATGTCTTTGGCACAGACTAACTTCTGCCAAAAGCAGGGATTTGATCCCCAGAGTCCCCTCTGTGCTCACATAATACTGTCAGGGACTGTTACCAAGGTGAGTGGTTATCCCCCTTGAATGGAGACGGGTTTTAGAAGAGCATCATCTGGGGCGCCTGGGTGGCTCAGTCGGTTAAGCGTCCGACTCTTGATATCATCTCAGGTCGTGATCTCGCAGTCATGAGAGGGAGCCCCGACCTCAGGGTGGAGCCTGCTTAGAATTCTCTCTCTCTCTCTCTCTCTCTCTCTCTCTCTCTCTCTCTCTCTCTCTCTCTCTCTCTCTCTCTCTCTCTCTCTCTCCTCAGTCTCTCTCTCTGTCTCTGTCTCTCTGCCCCTGCCCTGCTCCTGCGTGCGCGCGCTCTCTCTCTCTCTCAAAATAAATAAATAAAAAGAGCCTCATCTATTAACAATGAAAGGAGATATTTTAAGAGTAAAATGATTTGTGATTGAGATAATCTGTAATTTCATGAAATCGAGAGGCTTAAATCAGTTCATTTCATGTAGGTGTCAATAAGGTATTTATGCGGAAGTGAACTGTTATTGGAAGCCAAACGGATGTAGCAGCTCCGTAAGGCGCATCTGCTCAACCAAAGCTCTCTGCCCCCCGGCCATGCCGGTCGCCGCAGGGTATTTCCCACGTGTGGGTTCCTTGTCTCCGTATTTTCTCAGTGGCTTAAGGCAGAGAGCATACCATGTGAGCTATGAGAGGGATGCCCACAACTAGATCCTAGACGCGGGTTTGGACCGTGGGATGGTTACTGCAGGGCGCGGGGTAAGGTGCCCTAGCCCTGATCTGATTGCCGAGCCAGCACACGTGCTTATTGATGTTGTGCTTGTTGATGTTGTCAGTCATGATTACCCGAGACAAGTTTGATTTATGGTCTGGAAATCCCGTGCGGACGCATCTCTGTGGCTGAAGGTCACCGGAGAAAGGAGGGGCGGCAGATGCCCTTGCGTTCCACCGTGCTTCTTCGAAAGACGTTTATCTTTTGTGAATTTGCGTCTCCGTGTTTCAGATGGGCTTGTCCTGGGGTACGTGTTCTCCGCCACAGGCACCCGAACACTTTGCCGTGTGGAAGCCTGCGCTCGCGATGGGTCCCCACTTCAGCCAATCTCTTCCCGGCAACCTCTGAACTGTGTTGGTTTCTACCTTTCTGCGTGCTTGCTTCGTTCTCTCTTGATGCCTGAAGTGGAAGAGCAGGGTTTATAACTAAATAAACACTTTAGGAGTTGTAGCCATCCTCAACAGGGTTGCTGCTGCGAGTCGTTTACTTCCCATATGTCCTTTAGGTGAATGGAACGGAAATGGACTTTGCCAAGCAGTCGCTGTTTGTCCGACACCCTGAGATGAAAACGTGGCCTTCCAGCCACAACTGGTTCTTTGCGAAGTTGAATATAACCAACATCTGGGTCCTGGACTACTTCGGCGGCCCCAAGATAGTGACACCCGAGGAATATTATAATGTCACGCTTCAGTAAGTATTGACACATCTTTCTTATATTGCAGCTTCTATTAGTGGCCCTCAATCTTTTAAAGCCAGGGGGCTCTTACCCGTTCCTTATACCAGGGGACCCGTTTGGCAAGCTGGGAAAGCCTGTGATTCCCCCCTCAGAATAACGTTTTTTAGGAATATAAAATATAGGGGCGCCTGGGTGGCTCAGTCGGTTAAGCGTCCGACTGCGGCTCAGGTCATGATCTCACGGTTCGTGGGTTCGAGCCCTGTGTCGGGTTCTGTGCTGACAGCTCGGAGCCTGGAGCTGCTTCGGATTCTGTTCCTCCTTCTCTCTCTGACCCTCCCCTGCTCACGCTGTCTCTCTCTCTCTCTCTTTCTCAGAAATAAATGAAACATTAAAAAAAAAAAGGAGTATAAAATACATAGGAAATACAGTGGAAACCACCTATATTGTATTCAATGTAATGTATTGAATGTGTTGAAATAAATTTGCAAAAATATACATTCATACATTATATGAATATAACGTAATGTCCTGAGATGTACTGAAATGCACTTATAAAAATATTTTTAAATGTGTGGGTATAGCAATATGTTGACTTTTTTAAAATATGGTGACTTTCTAGTGAACATAGTAAAATAAGATTTAGTAGTGAGTCTGTAACATTACTTTCTGAGTAGTGAGGACTGAATTATTTTAGGCATCTGTGACAGCTCTAACATGATGTGAAAGTAACCGTGATTATTTCTGTTGGTGACGGTCACAGACAATGCTATCACCACTGGCATTAATTGCCTAAGTTCATCATTGAAGGAAATGATAAATTACAGGTAGAGGTTAATGAAAATGAAAACTTTTTTCCATCTAAGTTCACAGAGCCCTGATCTCTGCAGGCTGAGACCTTGGTTTTTTTTTTTTTAATGTTTTATTTATTTTTGAGAGAGAGAGAGAGAGAGAGAGAGACGACACAAGTGGGGGAGGGGCAGAGAAAGAGGGAGACAGAATCTGAAGCAGGCAGCAGGCTCCAGGCTCCGAGCTGTCAGCGCAGAGCCTGACACGGGGCTCGAACCCACAAACCGTGAGATCATGATCTGAGCCCAAGTCAGACGCTCAACTGACTGAGCCCCCCAGGTGCGCCTGAGACCTTGTTTTAAGGCTATGCTTTGGGGCCCCGGCTGGAGCCCGGTTCTGGCCGATGGTGGCGTTTTCCCATGAGAACCAGACTTGGGCACACGTCCACATCTGAGGCTGAGCGTGCGGCCTGTGCCCGTCAGCCCCGGTGCTGGGGGCCGTGTGGGACACGTACCGGGAAGTGGACACTTGGGCGTGGGAAGGTTGACACCCAGGGGGCCCTGGGAGAAAACAAAGAAGAAAATAGCCTGAAAATGGGAAAAGAACAGGGGAAAAGGGTGTGATCAGAGCCTTCGAAATTAGGTCAGGGTTCAAAGGAAGGAACACACAGGACTGGGGCTTTTCCCGGCTGCCGCGGGTCACTCGTAGCCGGCATCCTCAGGGCCCAGCAGCCGGCGATCGCAGCAGCAGTGATAGCAGCTGGTGCCCGGGGGGCCGGTACTGGCTGCTGCGTACTCCCTGCCCCGCCCCGCCGGCCCCTCGGTAGTGTTTCTCCTCGTCTGGAAGGTGGAGAGCTGGAGCACAGACGAGTTAGAATCTTGCCTGAAGTCTGACAGCCAGTATGTGCTGGTGCCCGGATGGAGACCCGGCATCCTGGCCCCGGGGCCCCCACCCACGATGGTCGACTGTTCTCCGTCACCACTGTAAATCTCTTCATGGCAAAGCTCGGGTTTTATTTTTTTTATTTTTGTTTTTTTTTTAAATATTTTTATTTATTTCTAGGAGAGAGAGAGTGTGTGAGCAGGGGAGGGTCAGAGAGAGAGGGAGATACGGACTCCAAAATAGGCTCCAGGCTCCGAGCGGGCAGTCAGCACAGAGCCCGACGCGGGGCTCAAACCCACGAACTGCGAGATCATGACCTAAGCGAAAGTCGGACGCTTAACCGACTAACCCACCCAGGCGCCCCTCGGGTTTTATTTATTTAGCCAGTCAGTCATTCAGTCCCAGACAGGGCCCAGGACAGCGTGCGGCCCAGGGCAGGTGTTGAGTAACCACTGGCTACTTGTCAGGCTGACGTTTTGAGACCAAGATTGTCAGCTCCTTTGTTTGAGTAAAGAAGCCAGCAGCGGCGGTGTTTATTTTGCGTCTGTGTGTGCAGGGGAGAGGCCCAGGCCACCGAATCTCTTCGGAACGGGCAAAGCCACCTGACTTTGTAGGAATATGGACGCGGCACTTGCAGCCTTGTGACCGGGCAGTGACTTATCCATGAGGGTGGCCCGTACGGTGACTGGCCCACTCTGCGAGGTTAAAGTTTACTTTTATAAGACATGACAGTCTCTCATGTGCAGTTATTTTTGTATAAATAACATGCCCAAGGGAGTGCTTGCTTTAATAACAAACATGTGTTCGCCCGAGTCTCCATGTTGAATAAGTGAGTAAAATAGATAAACTTGAGGTTCCCACTTTATTACAGACTAGTGGGCGTCTCTGCAGCTCAGAGATAAGAGGGGGCATCTCCCCGTTCGGAGAGGACGACCAAAGTCTAGACCAGGACCTGACCCCTTCTGAGGCAGGACCCCCGAATCCTGGGGGTCGTAGCCTTACACCTGTCGGGACACGTCTGACTCCCGGCTGTCCCTGTCGCAGTCCGGGGGTGGGCCCCTCTCCATCCTACCCACCGCAGACAGTGATGTCTGTAAGGGCCGAGAGCCTGCCCGCCCTGGGGGGACCCACTCCCGGGGGCCTCGCAGGCTTTCCGGAGCTTTACCGAATGGCAGCCACCGGGGCCGGCCTGCCCAGCCCAGTTTTGGAAGATGTTCCTTCTCTAAATACCCTAAAGCGTCGGTGTCTGAAGTCTGTCGGACTCTGATGGAGTGTGGAGAAGGCTTCCGTGCAAACGCAAACGCCACTTAGTAGGGCTGATGTGGGGCTGGACTGAACCGGGTGTGGCTCATCGGACCGTTGGGTCCAGGCCAGGAGCCCATGCGCATGTGGACTGGAAGGCTCCACGGTCACGCGGCGCCCCTGCGGGCATCCCTGAGTGGGCACTTCTCATGGGTATTGGCCGTCGCCCCCTGTCACTGTTGAGCCTGAGCCGCGGGGTGCTCAGCCAGGCCTCCTGAAGGTTCCCCGGCACCTCTAAGCCACCACCTTGCCTGGTCTCCCTCACCGGGCGCGGCTGAAGTTAGCTCCAAACCTTACCCTCTGGGTCGGGACTTTCCGTCGCCAGTCCCTGGAGTGACCACCTTGTAAGGGCCGTCAGCTTCGTTTCACAGCTAACCTCTCCCTCTCTTCCCGTCTCTAGGTGAGGCAGAACACGGCGAAGTCGGCGGCACCCGGGAGGTTGCTTAGGTTGCCCACACAGTCCGGAAGGGCTCGACGTGCCTCTGTGGGGCGTTGCCCAGCTGCACACGCTGATCTGCTTGCTTGCTTACAAAATAGGGCTGGACTCTTCCTGGATTTCTTGCGGATGTGGTTGCTGGATTTTTTTTTTTTTTTAATTTTGAAGGCATTTTCATAGAGGTGTGCCTTTCATTATGATCCCAGAAGCTTTGTTCTGTCCATTCCAGATAGTCTTCCAACGGGGCTCCTTGAAGAGGGGCCGGCGCCAGGTTTAGATCGCCCATTGGCATTTGAAGGTGCCACGCGTGGGTGCTTCCCGGAAGCGCCGGGCCGGGGAGAGGACCTCGCCCACCCACGGCTGTGCCATCGCTGCCCGCGCCCATTCGGCAGGGCTGGTCGTGTCACTGTGCGTCCGCAGGTATGTGGCCAGGCCAGACCGCCGTGAGCCACGAGCGGACCTTCCTCCTCTCGGTCCCTTTGTGCCTGACAGTCCTGGGTGGTGGTGATCCAGCGCAGGGCAGAGCCCTTCCTTATAAAAGAACTTCTTTTTCCACTGTTCCAGTCTAAAGTGATAATGACCTAGAACAAGAGAAGTTCCTAAAAGTGTCTCCAAATTTCATCTCACCCCAAGTGGACACTGTATAATCAGTGTCCTCTGCTCAAAACACACACCTACACGCATGTACACATTATTTTACTTTTTGCCCCCAAATGGGCTTGCGGAAGAAAGGAGAAGGATGAAGAGAATTTTGTGTAAGTCGTTTCTCTGCTTTGTAAGTCAGGTTTCCTGGGCACAGACCGGCTTACGCCAGGTCCCTAACCCGCTGCTGCAAAGCGCACTCTGTAGCTTGTTAAATAATGCTGCTCTCAGCAGCGGCCGACAGCTTCCTCAGCTGCTCTGAGTCGATGGAGCCCATTTTGTTGCTACCTAAATCGGGTCATCGGGGAGAAGATAACATGAGTTAAAATCATATTTCTTCAGGGGGCACCTGGGTGGCTCAGTTGGTTGAGCATCCAGCTTAGGTCATGATCTCACAGTTCATGGGTTCGAGCCCCGCGTCGGGCTCTGTGCTGACAGCGTGGAGCCTGGGGACTGCCTTGGATTCTGGGTCTCCCTCTCTCTCTCTGCTCCTCCCCTGCGCGTATGCTCTGTCTCGAAAATAAACATTAAAGATTTTTTTGAAAAAATCGCGTTTCTTCAGAAAAGAAACTGCTTTTATTGCCTACATCTATGATTTCTGAAGATGCTGTCAGACCCCTTGTTAAGAAGTGTGTCAGGAATCAAGCCGCTGCGATGTTCTCTAAGAGGAAGGAAGTTGAATATGAGTCATTATGTTTGAAAACTACGGAATGAACTAACCTAAAATCCAGCAAGCAGCTTTTGATTAATAAAAATGATTCCTATTAAACTGGGGAAAATAGGGTTTTTACTCAAAATAATTAAAAGCATCATTTTCCTGAAATGTGTTGGATTTATTTTGTTAAACATAGATGTTAGGATTTATTACACTCTGCATCTTTATGTTAGCATGCTGTTAAGTCAGCCCTCGGCTGTTTCAGAGCTCACAATGAATAATTCGACTCTTTCCATTGGCAAACAGCCCATCGTGTCCCAAAATTTGGGGGTGGCCCAAATGCAGCCTTCGTCGAGGGACTTTCCTCTGGGCCTCAGATGCTGAGGCCCCTTGTGATAGAATTTGGTCGATGATGGGTATCTGTTTTTCTTCCTTTACCCGCCGATTGTGACTTTTGTCTTCATCATTTGATACCATATAAAGACATATCTGTATTCAGCTAAGATCCAGTCATCACATAGGAAAGTCAACCACTTTTTCATACCTGGTGCTGGAGATTCCTTGGCAGTTGAATGTGAACACTAGGTCTCTGTTATGTTCGGACCGACCACCAGAGGGCACTGTAGACCACTTTTATGGAGACGCTATCAGGCCCTTAAGAATGACACGCTGGGCCGGGTTGTGGGTGGATGGATGGCTTTGATGAGATGACGCTGGGGTAAAGTCCGCCCAGCAGGGGCAAGAGGAGAAGCAGGCGCCTGGTCCCCTGCTGCTGCTAGGCTCTCATGAAGTTATCGCTCCCTCCATGTCGTTTGCTTTGGGCCCCTTCTCCACCTGCAGCAAACGTGGGACAGTGTCCCCACCTTAACCAGATATGCGCGTGAGTGTATCACATGGGGATGGGCTCTGGCACAGAGACCAAGGCAGGCCCTGGTCAAGAAAAGAAGAGGGGCGCCTGGGTGGCTCGGTTGGTTAAGCGTCCGACTTCGGCTCAGGTCATGATCTCCCAGTCTGTGAGTTTGAGCCCCGCGTCGGGCTCTGTGCTGACAGCTCAGAGCCTGCAGCCTGCTTTAGAGTCTCTCTCTCTCTCTCTCTCTCTCTCTCTCTCTCTGTCTCAGAGCCTGCGGCCAGGTGGCTGTGTTGGCGGATGCTGTCCTGGCTGTGGATCTGTGCTTAGCAGGTCAAGGCTGTTGTCTTTGCCAGGCCATGGCCAATCATTGGCCTTTACTCTGTCTTGTAGTTCAGGTTCAGATCCCTTGGAGGCATGTAGTGGGTGGAGGAAAATCCTTTATGAAATGAGGAAGGGTTCAATGAAATCAATGCATAAGTAATCTGCTTGAGGTTGTTAATGTTAGGTTCCCTTCTTAGTAATATTCAGACTCGAGGTCACGAAGTAATCGAAGAGCAGAGTCTACTTTCCTATAGTGGGACACATTTTCAGTTTTAGTAACAACAAAAAAAATAACATTCTGCTTGTGCAAAGCTGGTAGGTCAGTATTTTTTAGGGGAATTCCAAACTGTCACCTCAGAGCAGACCTTTATACATTTTCATCTGACGAGAGCATTAAAACTTAAGTGCTTTTTGGAATCAAAGGAGGTATAAATCAACGATTAAAACTTTATCTTTTTCTTAGTTTTTTTTCCTTAGTACTTACTGTAAGATAAGTGTATGGAAATTTTTTTAAGTTTAAAAATTTATCATCTCACCAGCCAGCATGGCTGCTAATATTTTGATGTTTTCTTCCAATTCGAGTGTCCATGAAATATTTAAATGTCATCAAGATCCTGCTGTATATTGATCATGTATCACACTCCTTTCACTTAAGCATAAGCTTGTTATGTTACCAGAAACCATTCATGAGGACCGCTTAGAATGGCTGCAGAGTATTTCGGTAGATTAGGGTCCTCTGGGCACCAAGTAACGGTCTGTGTTAACGCTCTGTTTCCAGTGGCAGGAAACCTTGCCAAAGTGGTTGAAGTTCATTGATCTTAAAATATTCCTTTAGAACTCAGCCTTCATCTTCTGGCTGATGAAGACTTTCCACTGTGTTGGTTTTCATTGCAGCCAATTTAATCTTCCAGCAAAGTGGATACATCTTTCCCGGTGAGAGAGCCATTCGTGAATAATTCCTGTGCCTAGGAATGGGCTGCTCCCAGGGGCTGAGCTGGGTCCCTCTGGGCAGACAGAAGCTAAGGACTATTTTCACTTTCTCCAGTTTTTTAAAAAATGTTGAACACGAGCAGGGGAGAGGCAGAGAGAGAGGGAAAGAGAATCCCAAGCAGGCTCTGCACTGTCTGCACAGAGCCCAACGTGGGGCTCGGACAAGATCATGACCTGAGCCGAAGTCAAGAGTCGGATGCTTAACCAACTGAGCTGCCCAGGCACCCCTCATTCTCCAGTTTTTGAACATTTAAGTGACTTCCAACTCCACTCTGGTATAAGAGAAAGCTCTTGATGCACTGAGTATAGTCCACATCTCTGTTTATCTCCTTAGAGAGATTCCCAGGTGTGGAATTCCCAAGCCAAAAGCTGTCAGTACTTGTTTCAAATGGCTCCTAAGAATTTATATCGATTATCAATTAGTCCCGCAAACGACATGGGATAGTGCGCACCCAGGGCACTGAGTTTGATAGGTCAAAGTAACACTGTTTTAATTGACAATTCTTAAGTGACTGGTAACATTGGACATTTAAAAACTCAAATGCTAGTTGCTTTTCTTTGCTTCAAATACCAATTGGCAACCCATGAGTTTTCTCGAAAATAGAAGTGATGAATGTCATAAGGCTTCATTTTACAAAATAAGTTCATACACAGCGTCTTAGCTCATCCTTGCAACAAGCGCAAGACATAGATGGGACACACATTATTTTCCTTCCTTCAGGGAGGGAATTGGAGTCCCCAGATGGTTAGCCGGGGGGCGTTCACCCCATCGCATGTCAGACTCGGTCCTTAGCTCTGTCTCTAAGAATCCAGTGACCCCTCTCAGAGGCTGGTTCATACGGGTCCTTTGAAGAAATCTTGCCACTGGTGTGTGGCATAGAAATGGCAAAGGTCACAGATCAGAAGAATGCACGTTTCACAGGCGGTGCACTGACATTTTGGGGGCAGGCAGTGTCAAGTACAGGAAGGGGCGTGAGCTCTGAAGCCAGAGGGCTGTGCTGGAGTCCTGACTCAACCACTTAGCCGAGCGGCTTCAGCGAGTGCTCTGCTAGAGGTCCCCTCTGGAGGTGGGGGGTGATTCCTAGGACGGGGTGTTGGCCGTTGGCACTGGTCAGTGTCTGTCACAGCGCGGGATGGCCCGAGGCCACCTATGGTCAGCCCGTAGAGGAGCAAAGAACCGGCCATTTTCTCGGTAATAACACTGCCAGAAGGTCACACCTGTCATGTGTCAGTCACTGGCCTCCACTGGGCACTGGGGGAGACCCCCCCCACCATGTGCTGAGTGTCCAAGCACAGGAGAGGGGGGCAGCCCTGGGGTCCTGGGGAGAAACCCCGTGAGAGTCAGGCCCTGAAGGCACGAGCTAGAACAGCCCGGGACTGCAGTGTGAACAGCGGAGGCTAGGGGTCCCCATGGAGCTGCAGTGAACTGTCCCGGGAAGGTGGCCCAGAGCAGGGGCATCCTGTCCGGTCCTCCCATCCCAGGGCCCGGCCAGCTGCCCCGCTGAAGTTCAGGGCCCCTGTTCGTCGATTTTAACTACGCCGCCTTTCCCTTCAGCTGGTGACCATCCTAAGGGGCCGCCGAGGTCTAGCTGGGGACCCACCTGTCCCTGCCCAGCAGCCCCCAGAGCTGGACTCCCTTCAGACTTGCTCCTCGAGCAGGACACAGGCCTGCACTGGTAGAAGGAGGTGCCCAGGGCCAGGCCGGGCTGAGAGACGGCTTCCGAGCCACCAGCTGCCTCCATCCCACTCAAGCTCAGTTGGTCTGTCCCTTTTGCAAATGAGCAAAATGCAGGCCCCGTGAAGCCAGAGCCTTCAGTGCAATCGGAGGGGACAGAGCCCTGCAAACCAGCGGTGAACTGTGACGTTGGCTGTATCCAGTGATTCCCGAATCAGGCAACATCTCACCCAGCAAGTCGAGGGGGGCTCCCGGGGGCTCTCCAGCAAGGGAGGCTCCTTGCTGGCAGGAGGGGCAGCTAGAACGACGGAGTGGATCACTTTGTCTCTCCTTGGGGGAACGAAAGAGCCTATGGAGCAGATCACCTCACTGGTGCTGACCCGAAAATTCCAGGCTGACCAGCTAAGACTCTGTTCGTGGAGAAGGTTGAAGCTGCAGTTAGGTTAGGTTATCGAGCCTTGGTTTGGTGATGTGGCCTTAGCATGAGTGACTCCATTTTGGGTCTCTTGTGTTTGTTGGTTTTTTACACCCTTATCTGGAAGCCTGGATACAAGACCATCTTCAGGCCTGCTCCCTCAGTCTAGGTGGTGCAGGGCTGAAGGGGGAGGCTCTGGAGAGGCAGGGGAGTGATAGTCAGGGTCATTCCCAGCTAGAAGACAACACACGGGCGCCTTCTAGTTTGGCCTCTTTTTTCCTCTCTTTCCTCTCTTTTCTTTTTATGTATTTTTAATGTTTATTTGTTTGAGAGAGAGAGACAGAACACGAACAGGGGAGGGGCAGAAAGAGAGGGAGACACAGAATCCGAAGCAGCTCCAAGGTCTGAGCTGTCAGCACAGAGCCTGAGGTGGGGCTCGAACCCATGAACCGAGAGATCGTGACCTGGGCCGAAGTCGGATGACTGAGCCCCCCAGGCGCCCCTCCTTTCTTTTAAAGACAAGAAGAAGAAAGCGCTTTAGTTTTTAAGCACTTGCGATCACAAACACAAATAAAATGCTTTGATTACAAATGCAGATGAAGACGACCACTTTTTATCTGATTAGTACTTACTGACCTTCAAGGCACAGCGGCACCGGGCAGCCCTCAAGAGCTGCACCACCTCTATTTATTTCTCAGGATGTTTTTCAGCCTCAAGTAATAAAAAATCCACCTCAGAGTTCAGCCCCTTCGCCTTCGAGCTGTGGACACCAAGGCTCAGAGAGGTAGAGTGATCTGGTCGAGGCCACCCAGCAAGGTAAGAGCAAAGCGGGGGCCGTCTCCTGGGTCTGTGCCTTCCCAGGACAGCAGCTGACCATACTGAGGGGAAGGCTGTCTGGGAGGGTCGGAGGAGGGGATAAGTCATAGGAACTTGTTGCGAATGTTCCCAACGATGGGAATGGTGTAAAAGGGGACCAGTTCTTCCCAACGCCTTCTCTTCTGGGCACAAACGGTATTTTACTCCTTCCTTCAATCATCCGAGAGGAGCGCGTCTTCAGCCAGAGTGTGGTAGGGCTGGATTTGAACCCGGGTCTCGTGTTCTTCCGCCCCTGCGGACCGGCACCCAGAAAACCTGAGTTACAGTCCTGATCCGGCCACTTACCAGCCTTGTGACCTTGAGCAAATTACTTCATTTTTCCAAGTCTTGGCTTCCTTAACTATAAAATGGGACTGTACACCAGTATTGACTACCGTACTGAGTCAGAGTCAGAATGAAGGTTCGATGTGGCGTATACGTGAGTGTGACACCACAGGTCAGGTCCCAATTGAAGCGGAAGTTCTTTTTCTCGTGGAAGTTCTTTGACTACAGACAGCAATATGCAGTTGCTTAGAATTCGTCTCCTCCCCTGATAGCAGCTCTTTAATTTTACCCACATTCCAGCTTGTGTTCGCCATCCCTTGCCACCTTTTAAAATATTTTAGGGGCACCTGGTTAAGTCGGTTAAGCCTCCAACTTTGGCTCAGGTTGTGATCTTGTGGTTGGTGGGTTTGAGCCCCGCGTTGGGCTCTGTGCTGACAGCTCAGAGCCTGGAGCTGCTTCAGACTGTGTGTCTCCCTCTTTCTGACTCTCCCCACTCACACTCTGTCTCTCTCTCAAAAATAAATAAACATTGGGTCACCTGGGTGGTTCAGTCGGTTAAGCGTCTTCAGCTCAGGTCATGATCTCACGGTTCGTGGGTTCGAGCTTCGCATCGGGCTCTGTGCTGACAGTTAGCTCAGAGCCTGGAGACTGTTTCAGATTCTGTACCTCCCTCTCTCTCTGACCTCCCCTGTTCATGCTCTCTCTCTCTCTCAGAAATAAATAAAACATTAAAAAAAATTTTTAAATAAACATTAAATTTTTTTTTTTTTTTAAAAGATGGATACCAGGCACACCTGATCTTCACAGAGGAAGAAGGAAGGGGGATCTTTTCTTACAGCTACTCTTTGGGATCGTGATGGCCTCCAAAATTTCCACGCTTTGGTGTATACGCCCTGTACAATCTCTTTGCTTATGGAAAGTGCCTGTGAATATGATGAGATATCACTCCTGCAGTTATGGGGTGTTATCCTGGGTGGGCCTGACCTAATCAGGTAAACCCTTTAGATGCAGTTTTCTCAAGCTGGTTGCAGAAGTGAGAGACGGGCTCTGGCTGGCCTGGGAGAATGTGCCGATGGGGCCATATTCGAGGAGCTGCAGGTGTTCTCCGGGCTCTGAAAACAATCCTGGCCAATAGTTCACAAGAAAGTTGGGACCTCGGTTCCATATTTGTAAGGGAATAGATTTTGCCAACAGCCACGGACCTTAGCCCAGATTCCCGAGCCTCAGCTGAGAAGTGCTTGAGTTCAGCCTCATGGGAACGTGAGCAGAGAACTCAGTCATGCTGGGTCTGCACTTCCGACCTACGTTGCTGTGAAATAGTAAGTTTGCGTTGTTTTAAGCCACAAGTTTAAAACAACCAGTGATAAGTTTGTGATAATCTGCTGTGCAGCATAAGCCACAAGTTTAAAACAACCAGTGATAAGTTTGTGATAATCTGCTGTGCAGCAATAGGAAGCTAATGCAGCTTCCACAACCCTCGGGGTCTAAGTTAGGATCATTTGGTGACAGGCAACAGAAACTCACTCTGAGTAATTTAAGCGAAAAGGAAATTTAGCGGACCGTGTCCATAGGGTCACAGAAAACGAGCCGCTCCTGGGATGGGTCCGAACAGGGGAAGCGAACAGGCCTTGTGTCCAGGGCCAGTTTCACTCTTCTGGGATGTGAACTCCAGGGAGGACGCAGCTGATGCGCGGCAGCTGACAGCCCCACCAAGACCGTAACCAAGAGGGAATAGCTGATTCCTCAAAGCAGACTTGGAGTGGCATCGCCATGCCCTGCTCACGTGCGGCGTGTGGCCATGCCCGAGAGCGTCCCTGTGGGGCCGTGGCCCCAGCACCCACGCCCAGGGATCTGAGGAGTCTTGCCCACCTGCGCCCCCGGTAACAAGCAGACGGACCTCAGTCCCCGCTGTGGACCCGACAGCGGCCCACGAGCCAGCTCCTCTCAGCCGTCATCCGGGAGCCCCTGGAAAAGGCCGCCTCAGACCATCAAAGCAGGGCCTTCGTGGGAGGCCAGAGGCCAGAGGCCAGGGGAGAAGTTGCAACGCCCTGTCGGTGGTAAAGAGGAACAGCTTGGATTTCCTTGCGTTGTCCACCCCCGCCGAGTGGCTCAGGTCTCTCGGCCCCTGTGATTTCTCCTGGGGGGGGGGGGGCGGTGGGGGCAGTGAGAGCACAGGAGTGGGCGCTGGCCTTTCCCACCGTGCGGGAAGCTGTTGCAGAGGCTCGCTTCTCTCTTCCATCCAGACCCCTGAATCACGATGGGGGCGCAGGGGGAGACTGGGAGGGGGCGGAGAGGACACTCGGAGGCCGTTAAAGGGCTGTGGATCTTCCTGCCCGGTGGGTCCATCAGGAAGCCGGCCCGTGAGCCGCTGAGATGCCTTGGCGTGGGCCCCGCTCGCAGACTCCGGGGTTCTGGCCGGCAGCGCGGGCAGGCCACCCGGCGCGCCCCCGAGGGCCAGCCTGAGTCTGTGGACCAGGGGCGACCACAAACTTGAGCTTTAGCACCACCCTTGAGAAAGCGAGAGGGAGGCTGTCAGCAGGTGGCCTGGCCGACACAAAGCTGAGAGGAGGCCTGCGAGTGTGTGAATTCTGCCGCAGGAGGGAGCCGGGAGTGGACCGGAGAGACAGATCTACAGAAGGTTGGGGAAAGTCTCCGGGCCCCCAGCACGGCTGATGGAAGTGAGTAAGGCTGGAGGAAGTCACGGCTGCTTCAGATGTGAAGACAGCAGCACAAAACTCCGAGGAACATGAAACATCACTGAAACATGACAGCCCCAAAGGACCGCAGTAATCTTCTAGTAGCTGATTCCAAAGGCATGAAGAGCTGGCTTTTACCAAAGGACTCAAAATAGATGTTTTAAGGAAGCTCACTGAGCTACAAGAAAACACAGAAAGGCCACTCAGGATATCGATAAAATGATCCATGAACACTGGGGCCCCTGGGTGGCTCAGTCGGTTTAGCCTCCAACTTCGGCTCAGGTCATGATCTCACGGTCTGTAGGTTCGAGCCCCGTGTCGGGCTCTGTGCTGACAGCTCAGAGCCTGGAGCCTGTTTCAGGTTCTGTGTCTCCCTCTCTCTCTGCCCCTCCCCAGCTCATGCTCTGTATTTCTCTGTCTCAAAATAAATAAACTAAATGTTAAAAGATTTTTTTAAAAATGATACATGAACACAATGAGATGTTTCACAAAGAGAAATTTAAAAAATAAACAGAAATGCTGGGACCGAAGAACACAACGAATGAAAAACACAATAAAGAACCTCAACAGCAAAATAGATCGAACAGGAAAAAAAAGAGTCTGTGTGTTGGAAGACGGGAACTTTGAAATGATCCAGTCAGAGAACAAAGGGAAAAAATGAAAAAAATGGAGAAAGTCTATAAGATCCATGGGATGCCAGCAAAAAGCCAAAACCAAACAAAAGAAAACAAAACAAAGCAAAAAAAAAAAACAAAAAACAGACCACACTTGTGAATTATTGGAGTCCTAGAGGAAGAGAAGGAGAAGGGGACAGAATGCTCACTGAAAGAAATAGTGGCCAAGAACCTTCCAAATCTGGGGAGAGATTTGGAAATCCAAGTTTATGAAGCCCACAGGTCATAAAACAAACTCTATTAAAGAGATCTTCTCTGAGAAGCATCACAGTAATACTGTGAAAAAGAGAAAAAGAATCTCAAAAACAAGAGAAAAGCAGCTTGTAACTTATAAAGAAACCCCTTAGAAGTTCATCAGCAGAGCACTTACAGGCAGGGAGAGAGTAGGGTGATATATTCAAAGTGCTGAAAGAAAAAACTGCCAGCCGACCACACTCTATCCAGCAAAGTTAACCTTCAGAAACGAAAGAGAAATAAAGATTTCCCCAGGCAAACAAAAGCCGAGGGAATTCCCCGCCAGGAGACCTGCCTCAGGAGAGATGCTAAAAGGAGTCCTTTAAGCTGAAATTAGTAATGTGAAACATAAAAAAGTACAATGCACTAGTTAAGGTAAGTGTATAGTCGATTTCAGAATACCCTAATACTGTATTATGGTGCCGTGTTAACCACTTAATTCTAGTATAAAGGTTAAAGGTCAGGAGCATTAAAAATAACTATAGCTATAATAATTTTAATAAATATGCAATACAGAAAGGGGTCGATTGGGACATCAAAAACATTAAAGAAGGGGCACCTGAGTGGCTCAGCTGGTTAAGCGTCTGACTCTTGATTTCAGCTCAGGTCATGATCTCATGGTTTCTGGGACCAAGCTCTCAGCCCAGAGCCTGCTTGGGATTCTCTCTCCCTCTGTCTCTGCTCCTTCCTCCGCCCTTGCCTGTGCTCTCCCTCCCTCTCTCTCTAAGTGAAATAACAATAATTAAAAAAAAAAATAAAAGGGGAGAGCGAAAGGGTAGAGTTTGTGTATGTGATCGACGTTGTTACTAGTATAAATTAGACTGTTATATCTAAAAGATGTTTTAAGTGTCATGGTAAACACAAAGCAAAAATCTATACTAGCTTCACAAAAGATAAGAAGGGAGTCAAAGCTCACCACTACAGAAAATCATCCGTTCACAAAGGAAGGAAGCGAGAGAGGAAGAAGGATCAAAGGAACTACAAACCAGCCAGAAAACAAGTTATAAGATGACATTAGTATCAACAATTAACTCTAAATGTAAATGAATTAAATTCTTCAATCAGAAAATAGAGAATGGCTGGATGAAAAAAAAAAAAAAAAGCAAGACCCAACTATATGCTGCCTGTAAGAGACTCACCTCAGTTTTAAGGGCTTAAATAAAGAGATAGAAAAAGGTGTTCCATGCAAGTCAAAACCAAAAGAGAGCAGAGTTACACAGATGTAAGTTATACTTATATCTGACAAAATAGACCTTAAGCCAAAAAATGTAACAAAGATAAAGAAGATCATCACATAATAATAAAGGGGTCATTTCTTCAAGAGGATATGACAGTCACAAATGTATGCACATCCAATGTCAGAGCACCTAAATATAACCAAGTAGGTTACTAACAGGTCGGATGGGAGAATTTAGACAACGGAACCATAATAATAGAGTTCAATACCCTGCTTTCAACAACAGACAGATCATCCAGACAGAAGGTCAATAAGGAAACGGTGGACTCGAACCACACTTTTGACCAAATGAACCTATCACGCATATGCAGAGCATTCCGTCCAGCCAGAGCGAGTGCACCTGGAACATTCTCCAGGAGAGAGCACATGATAGGTCACAAAACGAATCTTAGCAAACCTAAGAAGGTCAAGTTCAAATCAAGTGTCTTTTCTGACCACAATGGTATAAAACCAGAAATCAATTAGAAGAAGAAAACTGGAAAATTCACAAATATGTGGCAACTTAACAACATACTCCTGCACTACTAATGGATCAAAGAAAAAAATTAAAAATATCTTGAAACAAAAAATGGAAACACAATATAGCAAAGCTTATGGGATGCAGCAAAAGCAGGTCGAAGGGGGAAGTTTATGGTAATAAATACCGCGCATTAAGAAACAATTCAAATAAACAAGCTAATCTTACACTTCAAGAAAGCAGAAAAAGAAGAACAAACTAAGCCCAGAGTTAGCAAGTGGAAGGAAAAATGAAAATCAGAGAAGAAATAAGTGGAATAAAGACCAGAGAAATAACAGAAAAAGAACAACAAAACTAATAGCTTGTTTTGACAAAAACAAAATTGAGAAAACTTTAACTAGACTTTAAAAGAGACAAGAGTCAGATAAATAAAATCAGAAATAAAAGAAGAGACTTTACAATTGGTGCCCCAGGAACAAAAATGATAAGAAATCACTATGGGGGCGCCTGGGTGGCTTAGTCGGTAGAGCGTCCGACTTTCGCTTGGGTCATGATCTCGCGGTTCATGGGTTCGTGCCCCGCGTCGGGCTCTGTGCTGACTGCCAGCTCAGAGCCTGGAGCCTGTTTCAGCCTGTGACTCCCTCTCTCTCTGACCCTCCCCTGCTCACGCTGTCTCTCTCTCTCTCTCTCCTAGAAATAAATAAAAAACATTAAAAAAAAAAGAAAGAAATCACTATGAACAATTACATGCCAACAAATTGGATAACCTAGAAGTGGATAAATTTCCTAGAAACAAGAAACCTACCAAGGCCGAATCATGAAGAAATAGGAAATCTTAACAGACCAATGAGTGGAGATTGAGTCAATAATCAAAAATCTCCCAACAAAGGAAAGCCTGGGATTAGATGTTCTCCCTGGGGAATTCTACCAAACATTTCAAGAATAGTCACCAACCCTCAAACTCATCCAAAAAACTGAAGAGGAAGGAACTCTCTCAAACTCACTTTACAAGGTCAGCATTACTCTAACACCAATGGCAAGTAACGACATCATAAGAAAAGAAAACTTTAGATCAATATCCTTGATAAATATAGACACAACAATTCTTTTTTAATGAAGTGTTTATTTTATTTAAAAAAATTTTTTTTACAAATTTATTTATTTTTGAGAGACAGAGTGAGACAGAGCATGAGCAGGGGAGGGGCAGAGAGAGAGGGAGACACAGAATCTGAAGCAGGCTCCAGGCTCTGAGCTGTCATCACAGAGCCTGACGCGGGGCTCGAACCCAAGAACCATGAGATCATGACCTGAGCCGAAGTCGGACGCTCAACAGACTGAGCCACCCAGGCGCCCCGTTTTTGTTTTATTTTCGGTATACTTAGCATACAGTGTTATATTAGTGTCAGGTGTCACAAAACTTTTCAATGAGAATATTAACAAACCAAATTCAATAGCACATTAAAAGAATTGGACACTAGGGTCGCGTGGATTTAGCCCAGGGACTTCAGGATGGTTTGAAACTTGCAAATCCATAACCACGAGACAGCACATCAATAGAATGAAGGGTGAAGGTCAGAGTTTGAGCCTGAGAGATGCAGAAAAAGCTTTTGACAAAATACAACCTCTTTTCATGATTAAAAACTCCCAACAAATTGGGTATAGAACATAAGCAACACAAACCATAAGAGAAAAAAGTTGATTAATAGGGTATCATCAAAAGTAAAGCATTTTCATCAAAAAATACCATTAAGAAAATCATAAAGCAAACCGTAGACAGTGAGAAATTACTTGCAAGCACAGAACTAATATTGTTTGTTTTAGCGCTTTTTGGTATTGAGATATAATTCACATAACGTGACATTCACCATTTTAAAGTGTAATCTCAAGGACTTTTAGTATGTTCACTGTGTTGTACACTATCCCCACCATCTAATTCTAGAATGTTTCTGTCACCCCAAAAAGAGACCTCTTCATCCCTTTTTATGACTGAATCACATTCCATTTGGGGGATATACCATATTTGTTTACCTTTCGCCAGCTGGCTTGTTTCCAATTGAGGCTATTAGGATAATGCTGTGTGGACATATGTTTTCAATTCTCTTGGGGCCATGGCTAGAGGTACAATTTTTGTGTCATATGACAATTCTGCTTGACTTTTTGAGGAACTGCCAAATTGTTTTCTACAAAGGCTTTATCATTTTACATTTTCACCAGCAATGTATGAGGATCGCAATTTCTCTACATCCTCGCCAACGCTAAAGGTCTTTCTTATTTTAGCCACCCTAGGGGGTGTGAAGTAGGATCTCACTTTAGTTTCTTTTTCCTTCTTATTTTTCCTTTTAGCCAGGCCCCAATTCCCCTCCCCTCTGGCAACCACCAGTTTGTTCTCTGTATCAAAGAGTCTGGTTTTTTTACTTTTTTTTTTCTTTTGGTCTCTCTTTCTCTTTGTTCATTTGTTTTGTTTCTTACATTCCCACATATGAGTGAAGTCATACGGTATTTGTCTTTCTCTGGTTGACTTATTTCACTTAGCATTATACCTTCTAGATCCATCCATGTTGTTGTAAATGGCAAGATCTCACTCTTTTCTATGACTTCTATTCCATAGTATATATGTACCACATCTTTTTTATCCATTCACCTGTGGATGGACACTTGGGTTGCTTCCATATCTTGGCTATTTTAAATAATGCTCCAATACAGATAGGGGTGCATATATCTTCTTAAATTACCGTTTTCCTTTTCTTTGGGCAAACACCCAGTAATGGAATTACTGAATCATATGGTAATCCTATTTTTAATTTTTTGAGAAACATCCATGTTTTCCACAATGGCTGCATCAATTTACATTCCCACCAACAGTGCACGAGGGTTACTTTTTCTTCCCATTCTTCTCAACACTAGTTTCTTGTGTTTAAAAAAATTTTTTTAATGTTTTTTATTTATTTCTGAGAGAGAGAGAGAGAGAGACAGCATGAGCAGGGGAGGGGCAGAGAGAGAGGGAGATACAGAATCTGAAACAGGCTCCAGGCTCTGAGCTGTCAGCACAGAGCCCGACGCAGGGCTCAAACCCATGAACTGTGAGATCATGACCTGAGCCGAAGTCGGACGCTTAACCGACTGAGCCCCCCAGGCACCCCTAGTTTCTTGTGTTTTTAACTTTAGCCACTCTGGCAGGTGTGAGATGACATTTCATTGTCTTTTTTAAAACGTTTTATTTAATTATTTAATTTTATTTGAGAGAGAGAGAGAGTGAGAGAGAGAGAGTGAGCAGGGGAGAAGGGCAGAGGGAGGAGAGAGAATCTTAAACGTGGAGCCTGACACAGGACTCAATCCTATGACCCTGGGACCATGGCCTGAGCTGAAATCAAGAGCTGGATGCTCAACTGACTGAGCCACCCAGGTGCCCCTCATTGTGGTTTTAATTTGCAATTTCCTGATGGCGAGTGATGTTGAGCATCTTTTCATATATCTCTTGGTCATTTGGATGTCTTCTTTGGAAAAACGTCTATTCAGGTCTTTTGCCCATTTTTAATCAGGTTAGTTGGGTGTTTGGTGTTGAGTTGTAGAAGTTCTTCATGTATTTTAGATATTAAGCCCTTATGGATATGTCATTTGCAAATATCTTCTCCCATCCGATAGGTTGCCTTGTCATTTTATTGATAATTCCCTTCACCGCACAAAAGCTTTTTATTTTGGTGTGCTCCCAATAGTTTTTAAAACTAGGCCCAATTTTGTTCTTGGGCCCCTTGCCTGAGGAGACATCTCTAGAGCAATGTTTCCATGGCCAATGCCACTGTAGGTTTGCTACACGTTGATCTAATGACCAATGATGTCGCACTCCATCACATGTGCTTGTCTTCTTTGGAGAAATAGCCATTTTGATCTTTGGCCAATTTTCAGTTGCGTTATGTTTTCTTGTTGAATTGTAGGAGTTATATTTATGTGTTGATATTTTTGGCGGAATGGATTGATTCGTTTACAGAGAATCGTAGTCTTCTTAAGATTATCGAAGACCATATGCTTTTCCTTATACCCAAGTCCTTTCTGCACTCTTCAGTAATGTTTTAAAATTTATTTCATATAGATCTTAACACTTCTTCTTATGTTCATTTGTGGGTATTTATCTTTTTGTTATTGTAAATTACGCCCATGTTTCAATGTTGGCAACCACCAAAAGCATTTGAAATACTATGTGGTTCAAATTCAGGCCAAGTTTGGACGTGCAGCCTCAGATCTACTCCAGCAATTTGCTTTACAGGTAAGGACACTGAGGTTCAGGGACAGTGAGTGACTTACTGAAGGCCACACAGCACACGGGTAGCAGAGATAGGCACTAAAGCCCAGGTATTCTGTCTCTGCGTTTATCTCGACTCTGCATCCAGAGCTCTGCCATTTTACCAACCTCTATAAAATAGGTAAGTCTAGGAAACTGCCCTTACATGCGTTGGGAACTCCTATTTGCCTAGGAACTGGCTTCACCAATCAAGATAGGAATTAGATAAAAATGGGTCAAAAATGAGGAAGAAAGGAGAGCAAAACAATGGTTAAAGGGAAGAAAAAGCAAAATTTACACACACGCGCGTGCACACACACCTCTAACCCTCAAACCTCCAGAGCTTCCTGCCTATGAACCGAAAGAAAGGGGGAGTGTGCTGCGTGGCCCCGCTGGCAGGTGTCTGCCTTCTCAAAGGCCCCACACTCCTCCACTTCCTGAGGAGGCAGCAGCACAAAGCAGAGACTCCGGCTGTCTTCTGGGTCCCAGCCATGGCTGCCACAGCCTCGGCCTCCTGGCGCCACCCCGGGGGACGGGACAAGGTGATGTGGAAGGTGCTCGTCGTCACGGCTCTGCTGCAGACGCAGCTCCCAGGAACAGGTAAGGCCGGACAGATCGATGGCAAGGAACTTTCAGAAACTCTTTGTGCCGGTGCAGGGGTGGGGGCGGGGGAGCACCGGGGCGGTAGTGAGGAGCTGGCGTCTCTTCGAATCCTGTCCTCCCCAAACGGAGGGGCGGCTGAGCAGGGAGGATCTGCTTCCCTGTAGCCGAGCTGGGCGTCGGAGCAGCGCGTGAACGCACACCTGCCCCAAGTTCAGGTGTTTCTAGCGCTGACAGGAGAGAGGACAGTCCGTGCAGGGGAGCGGACAGGGAGGAAGGGCTGCAGAAGGGCGGGTGAGGCAGGCCAGGCAGGGAGCGAAGGAGAGGGAGTGTTTAACAGATGCCGGGCGGGATGGGGGGTGGGAACGTGTCGGCCAGGCCACCTGTCGCACTCCGCCGCTTGTCTCTCTCTGCGTCTTCTTCTCGTCCCCCCTTGCTGGCTCCGTCACGGTCACTCGGCCTCTCTCCTTCGCCAGCAAGAAGCACTGCTCCCGGTCGGGCCGGGTCACGGCTGCGGCTCTGGCCCACCTGAAATGGAGCACCTGAGGGGGCAGGGACCGGGCAGCGGTGTCCACGGAGGACGGAAGTGGCCTTCCTCCGAGTCCGAGTCTACGCTCAGCTCTGTCATGGCCGCCCCTGCCCCCCACGGCCAAGGGCTGCCCCGGGACACACCCATCGCGGCTCAGTGACTCACCCACCGCCCTCACTGCCAGCAGCCTTCTATCTGACGCCCAGAACCCAGAGGTGCTCCCAGAACCCAGGGACAGATGAGAGGGTGTGAGCTGTTGAGTCGCCATCGCGAGTAACAACCAACCAGCAAGAGAACTTACTCCTCACCTCGTTTCAGCTCGCGGGAGCCGGGCTGCTGAGAGTCCTTTCACTGCCGCCATGTTTTCTAGGCCAGAGTTCCAGGACCACATGTGACAAGACCACAAAGAGACGCCCTCTGGGGGTTGGTGCCCCGGCGTTTCTATAAGAAACAGGACCGGCTGTCCTGGAATCTAAAGAAACAGGGAGAGTGGCCCCTTCGCCACGTCACAGGTCACCTCAGGGCCGGCGAGCGTTGGGCCACAGCGGTGAGAGGGCAGGGGAGGCCCCGGGAGCCCCAGCTTGGCACCACAGGGGTTCCGTGCGAGCGCAGCTGTCGTCTCAGAAGGGCGCTGTCGGCTGTGAGTCGTGGTGCTGTGAGGTGAGGGCTCCAGAGCGAGCCCCGGGCCCATCCGGTGTGCAGGGGACACGGGGGTCCCTGGTGCCACAATAGCCCGTGGCTTCAGTGATTTCAGGGCAACGGCTGGCGGCGACGGCCCCAGACCCTGGGCTTCGGGCCACGGGGGTGGCTCCGCTGCGCGGTTTCCTCAGCAGTCTGTTTGTGTCGGCCTCGGGGCCAAGGCAGCAGCAAACTAGAGTTAGAAGATCCCAGAAGGAGGAAACTAGACGCCCCTTTCATCGTTCGATGCCCCTTGCCGCGCTGGTGTGGGGACGGACATTTCCCGAGCCCGAGAAGGCTCCTAGATGAAGGTTCTTCCCAGCGTTTGGCCCCAGTGGAGGTAAGGTGAGGAGAGACCCGGGCCTGTGACTCCCAGGGCCACAAATGACACCGTGTCGCCTTTACAACTTTGCTTGGCGGAAAGGCTGCTGGCAGAATTTGAGCTGAGCTCTTCTCTCTTTTCTGGCTCAATTAAGTCACTCATCTGCAAACTCTTTTTAAAAGTCCACCTTTTAGGGATCTTCGCATTTGCCTTTTATGGAAATGCCTGGATCATGAAGGTCGAAGCAAATAATGACCTAGTCTCTCTAGGTGAGGACGTCTCCTTGGGGGAGAGTCTGCCGAGATGGTCGCCGGGGTCTGGGGCTGGTCGTGACGAAGGTGGTGTGCTTAGCAGCGTGGCCACACTTTTGCCTGCAGAGCCCTCAGCCACTCAAGACCCCTATCTCCCTACCCCACAGTGGCCAAGAATGCATCCAGTGGTCAGTGTGGCCATTGTCCTTTCTCCAGAGAGGAGATGCAGCTGGGACACCAAACCTCGGGAAAAGCAGGCTCCCAGGCTGGTTTGCAGCTCTACTTTTAGGGAGACAGCTGGACGCTGTCTTTTGCTGGTGGCAAAAGTCAAGCCAATCATAGATGGAATCCCAGTGGTGCCACTTTCCTAGTGGTGCAACGATAGGCAGGTTACTTAACCTCTCTGGGCCTTAGTTTTCTCCCCTCTAAAGTAAGGATAACTTTGCTTGCAGAACGAAAGATGAGAAATGAATGTAATGTACTTGACCCATAGCAGACAACCAATACATTGAAGTTGTATTAATTATTACTATTATTACATCATGGTCTGTTTCCTTGTTCTCAATATCTAGCGACAGGAAGTGGAAACCCATGGTTAGAATTCTTAATTTGCTCTCAACCGTGCTGTAAACAGCGCTGGACATTTTCTCTATCTGTTGAAGTCCCACTCATCTTTCTTTTGATTTCTGAGCACAAAGCACAAGGACATGTGAGCACGGGGGCCTAGTTGTGAACAAGGATCAAAGCTTTGGCAGGTCACAGGATGAGCATTAGAGCTGCCATTTTTTATTTTTTAAGACACTTATTCTGTAGGGGATACTCCCCCAAAGTGAAAACATGCTCCCAAATGTATAATATAAGTAGTTAAGGGGAGGAAATTAGAGACGAAGGCCACCAGCTCGTCACTGGTCAGGACGGCCACACAGATTTCGAAGCCCAATGCTTGGCATGGGTGTCCAGTGACTGGGTATTCAAATGCAAACTTCTCGAACGCCAGATCTTTGCTTAAACTGCTCAGAGCTGGACATGAGGGGAACTTCTTTTTTTTTTTTTTTTTTACAAAGTTTATTGTCAAGTTGGTTTCCATATAACATCCAGTGCTCATCCCTACAAGTGCCCTCCTCCATGCCCATCTCCCCCTCCCCCCCCACACCCATCAGTCCTCAGTTTGTTCTCGGCCTTCAAGAGTCTCTCATGGTTTGCCTCTCTCCCTCTCCCCCACTCTTTCCCCCCTTCTTCTCGCCCATGGTCCTCCGTTAAGTTCCTCCTAATCCTCCTATACGTACAAACATATGGTATCTGTCCTTCTCTGCCTGACTTATTTCGCTCAGCATAACACCCCATGAGGGGAACTTCTAAGTGATGCCAGGACAATGGCATTTTCACCAATAAGTTATTTCGACTTCCAGCCACTGGTGCTGCTCATCCAGGTGAGCTACTTAAATTCTCTCTTTTGACATTTCTCACACTTGCCGGCTTAGAGACCCCACAGCTGCTGCCGTGAAATATCCCCAGAAATAGTCCTGGGAAGTTCTTGCTTAGATAAATGACCACTGCTGTATGTATTTAAAAATTTTTTTTGCCTTTGTTTTTAAAAACTTAGACTTAACTTTTACTGGATGTCTGCTTTTACTTTCGAGAGTCCCCGGGCATTGTGTCTGGTGTTTTGTTTAGAACGGTTAAGGCACTTATTCGGGAGCTGTTTTGCATTAGAGCTGTCCAAACACACCCTTCGAGAATCCTTTTTCTCCTGAGCCATATGTACCTACGGTCAGCTAACAGGTTAAATAAACAGCAAGGATAGTTCAACATAGACTTCTTCTCTGCTCGGGCCAAAGCTAGTTCGTATTAACACTGAACGGATGGTATATTTAATCAATTTGAGCAAGCATTCAGTCAATCTGGTTAAAAAAGAATCAAACCAGTCACTCGACACATTAGTTGAAACAAACTGATCTGGTTAGTCACTGCCCTTCTTAGCCGTTCCTCCCAGCCTGCAAAAAGGAGTCCATGTTCCCTAAGGAAAAAGACACCTCGGTCTTGTTTAGAGAGGCGCTTAGCGCTTAGCACACTGCCGTGAGTTGGGTCCACGCACAGTAAATACTTGTTGAGTGAATTAAAGTGGGTGAATCAAAGAATTCTGGATGTTTCCATGTAATTATGTTAACTTTAATGGTTTACGAGGAATATATTGGAGTGATATTATTTGGACTTCTCTTCTAGAGAACTTAGCATTTACATCTAAACCAAACAACAACAACAAAAAATTAAACTGGTGGAGGGGACAGGGCATTTTGAGGGAATAGAATGTTTCAAAATGAGTTGCTGGG
Source organism: Crocuta crocuta (assembly GCF_008692635.1). Lineage (NCBI taxonomy): Eukaryota > Metazoa > Chordata > Mammalia > Carnivora > Hyaenidae > Crocuta > Crocuta crocuta. Next base: position 2,076,654 of record NW_027529596.1, read on the forward strand.
ATGGGTTAAGATAAAATCTGCTGTTATTAAAATTTCGATATAAAATTTCCGATATTTGTTTTTGGACCTACGAACAAGATAATGGCATATGATTCAAATAATATTATTTCACAAAAATAAACAAGTGAAGAACAACGTTCGTTTTTCTGACTAGGCTTACACCCTAGGGAAAAAGCAGAAAATAAACAAGGCTATCCACTGTGGGAGAACGTTAACCAATAAACTTAAAAAAAAAAAAACTAATTAATGAGAGGCACCAGGAGAAAAATAAGAGTTTGTGGACGATGGCAAAAATCACAATATCCAATTGCCTCAAAATATGGAAAGAAGAAAAAAGCAGGTTAACCAACACAGTCTGATTTGGTCTTACGTTACCAACTAAATGTTCCAAGTTACTATCGCTTTTTTCCCCTCTCTTTATTTGAGGTATTTTAATAAAAATATCACAAACTCATTTGAGGAAGTTACATATTTTTTAGATCCAAAATCTTACAAGCCAGCCCAATAACTTCATTTTTACTTCTTTATGTTCCATTCTAATATTTTAGAATAAGTGTATACAAATCTTTTCATGGTTGCCATATAAAAGCATTTCTGTGTGCTTATTTTTCTTAATAATCGATCCTGGGCATTGTTTAATGCCTAGCCTTCACGATGGTTTTTAATTGCTACGTAAACTTCCAGAGTTTACGCATCATATTTTCCTACTTCTTTATCGTTGGACATTTGGGCTGTTTCTAATTTTTGTTGTTATAGCTAATCCTACAAGAACACATATTTACAAACGTGGCTTCAAATTTTTCTTTTGAATTCGGTCCTTGGGCGAATTTCTCCAGGGGTGACAATGAAAAGAGTAGGTTAGAGTAAAAGAACATTTCGTGGGATATTTTAGGGTTCTGTTGAAAGCACATCAGGTGAGGAAAGAGAGTTGTTTCCTAACTCTGAGCAGCAAGTGTCCTGTCTTCTCTGGGGCGGCAGCACGGTGGACGGGGACAGAGGGCCACGGAGCTAGAAAGATCTGGATTCGAGTGGTGGTTCCTCCCCAGCCTTGCACTGAGGGGGGCTGGCGCCCTCAGAGCCCGTCCTCCCTCGTAAGATGGCGGCAGTCATGTCTGCCTCCCGCAGGGCACCGGGGAGCAGAGACGCCACTCGGAAGTGGGGCTCACAGAAGGTGCGAGAAAAAAGCAGCGGCTGTCAGCATGTGGGCCTGAGTCTCCCAACCTGCAAAAGAGAAAGAGTGTCATTTTCTCAGTGCGACAGCTGGAAGCCCTGGCACTAACATCTTTCTTTTTCTCGGTTGCTAAATTGCATGTGAACTTGGGCACCCAGCTCTCTCGGGGCTTTGGTTTCTCATCTGTGAGATGAGAAGGGAGAGAGTCGACGTCCCTTCCACCTACAGAATGAATTGCATGCGGTCTTGAAATTGCAGTTTTTAAGAACATTTACTTAGCAGCCCCCTCCGTGCTGGCATCGGCTCCCAGAATTAGGAACTTAAACTTCATGACTCCGTGCGGCTCCAAGTCCTTCCTTGTCCGGACTTCCAGTTATCGCAGCACCTTTAACTCTCTAGCGGGAGCCTGCGGTGTGAAAAATCCAAGGACGAAGTCCAGCATTTTCTGGCTTGTCCCTTATGCTCGTGCACTGACGGCAGATCTATCAGGGGGCCACCCGAGGACTTGGTTGGTGAGAAGTGACTTGAAGAGAAAGCAGGTTGCTGTCTGAAGCAGCCGAACGGCAGTGGGGGAAATGTTAGGAGTTTCCACCGGCCACTTTGCTTGCCTGATATGATTTGTGCTACTCAGCAACTAATTTTCAGCTCAAGGGGAAAAAAAATAGAAAGCATTAGAACAAGGTCAGGCAGGATCCTTGCTCCGTCCACACCGCCGTTCTCTGAACGCGCCCTTTATAGTTAAGAAGTACCTTCCTACCCCCTTGCTCACTGGGTCCTCATCGCCATCCTATGCGGGTAGCAGATAAAGCAGTAGGATTCTCTCTTTGGCTCAGAGGCTTGATGACCTGGCCTACGAGTAGAGCGAGGCCCCAGAGCTGGTTTCTCTGATAACCTCGTTCAGTGTACACATTCTCGAATGTTCTCTGCAGCCTCTCTCCGGGTCCTCACTCGTCATTTTACAATATCACACACCTGGTGACTGAACTCTGAGGCAGACTTTTGAAGGGACTCCTTTTAGTAAGCATTCCTTACTAGTTCCCTCTCAATGTTTGAAGAAATAATTATTTTGATGCTGAATATCCTCAGGTAATGTGCTTTTTTTTCTGCTGAGTGTATGAAATTTTTGGTAGTTAATATGGAACTATGTTTTTCTCTGGCATGTTACTGTAATTCTGAGCCCGCATTTCCCACAAACTTGGTAAAATCTATCTTATCTGTTTCACCGTTAAGAAATATGTCTATTTTGGAACTTGGGAGGTATGGCCCTCAGTTGACCATCGACACGTTTCCATATGTGTGCCTTCCTCAGCACTGCCGCTGCCCTACGTGTATGTGAAAATCAAATGCGTAAAGCTAAATAAAATTAAATCATATTCGAGAGGTTTAGATTCTAAGTAATAGCCTGTAATTGATCTCTTGGGTAAGATCGTCTCTTCATACAGTGTGTCAGGCTTTCTGTGTGAGGTTTTAAAGAACAGTACGCTGCTACACACAGACTGAGTGGAGACTGGTGTTTTGGCTTGCTTGTTTGTTTTTATGAAATCCTCAAGGAGCAGGAGAATTGCCTTTGAAAGACAAATGTCTGTAATCAGTTTTCAATGATTTACACGCCAGATCTTAGCCTTGAGTCCACTCGCATCTGCTTGAGCTGAGCTCAGGGAGGGCAAACCCTTTTGCCGTTGACTGGGGCAAACCGAATCAAGTTAAGAGATCTGATGCAGAGCAAAGTACATGAGGCGTTAAAGAACCACGGACGTGAATATCTGTTACCTTCCCGAAGCCGGCCGGGAGGAGGGCTGCGACTGAAGTGTTCAGGAGCGGGACATGTGTAGGGCGCCGGGCTAAGAGTGTGTTGGCTTTGCAGGCCTTGGGGTGTGGGGAGGACAGCCCAGAATGTAGGCCAACATGACCATTTAGGACATAACAAATTCCTGCCTCTCTCTATTGCTGTAGATACTGGAAACTCAGTGCTGTGCTTCTGTGTTTTGCCAGTTCCCGCCAGGCGATACCGTACTGAAGGCAAAATATGGCGGCCCCTGAGTTAGAACTGCCCTTTCGTCATGTGGGCCGAGAGTGAGGATGGAGAATTGGAGAGGAGAGGTGTTATGGGGGAAAGAATAGAAAAGCAGCCTGGGGGTGGAGTGGAGGTTTCAATCTGTTGTCACAGGAGGCGGAATGGCCAGAGCCAAGTGAATCCACCATGGGACTAGCCAGTGCCCAAGCCCAGTTCTACGGGTTATGGCTCGGTGTGGGTGCTGGCCAACGTGCGTGCCGGTGGGTGCTTACCCAAATGCTGTGGTGGGGAGCGAGGCGTCGTCTGTGCCCTAGTGTGCATGTGCTGGTGTGGGATGCTGTGTGTGTGTTCCGGTGTGTTCCAGTGTGTGGGTGCATGCACTGGTGTCCAGTGTTCACGCGCCACTGTGCCTAGTGCGTGCATGGGCTCTTCTGTGTGCTGTGTGCCCTGCGCGTGCAGATATGTGCTTCTGTGTGCACCAGGGACTGGTTTCGTGTGCGGGGCGTGTGTATTTAAGAGGAGTCTGTGGCAGCAGGGCAGCTCTGAGGAAGGAAGGACCAATGTTGACTGAACTCACAGCTAGCAATCGGGGAAGGTGACCAGTGAGGGTGAGATGTCACTGCGCACATTCCAGGGATTCTGTGATGGAGGAGAACAAGAAGTCCAAACTAGAATCTCTAGGATCCTGGGGAGGTGGAGGGGCCTCCTTGTAGATGCAGAATCTCCAGGCCCCCCGACTCCCCTCAGAACTTTCCCATCTCCCACGGGAGCCTGCTCTGTTTCCTTCACGCTACCCTTCTGCCTTCCAGCTCCCTCTACTAGGATGCCGACTCTACCTCACTGCCTCCTGTGGAAACCCCGTCGGCCCCCTTACAGTCAAGCCCAGATACGCGTGACCCGCCTGGGCCCACAGTTAACATTGTTACCAGCATTAAGGTGACAAAAGAAGGTGGAAAATGTGTTGTTCTCAGAACTCAGAATTAAAAACCCAACCCAGATAGTTCCCTATGGTGAGCCTTTCTCACAGTGGAGGCCCAGCTCAAAAACAGTTTCAGGAACTTACCCATCAGCTGATGCTTACCCATCAGCAGAAAACGTCGCCAGCTCCCCAAATTCTCACCAATTCTTTCCACGGAGGCCATCTTGTGTGTTTTGACTAAAGTAGTCAAAAGCATGTGATGCTTTTCTTTATGTATTTCTGCCCTCGGAATAGAATGCAAGCGATCCAATAAGGCTGTTTCCTGGTGACCTACTTTGGTCATTGAGAGTTGGTATTGCCAGACTAACAGTTAGGTTTCATGCCCGATTATTCAAGCCATCTGGTCATCTACTGGACTTAGCAGTGAGTAAATACTAACCAAGCACATCTCACGCACCCTGAGTCAGACAGACAGTCCTGCAGGTGGTTGGCCAAGCAGTCCATTGACCAGGCCACTGTCTTGGAGATGCATGCTAAGTGACGGAGAGCCTATAAGTAAAAGAAAGCTTCCCTCGTCCTGTGGGTCACGTTCTCTCAAAGTCTTAATTTACCCACAGGCTTGCTTCTTTATGGTCTGGCCTAATTTTTATCATTTTGTGAGCCTGTGCTAATTTCCATGCTGAGTTTAGTAGCAAAGGAGGGGTATATCTGGAGATACCACCCAGGCCGTTTTGAGTTAGGCCAGAGAGCTTCAGAAATCCCCCTTTGATTTCCTCAGATTAGAGAGAAATCTTTGTCTTTTCTCCCACTTAACCATCAATGCTTCAAAGCTCAGACCTATATAAAATACACAAATGCTTTCTGGACAAAATGAATCTTGTCCGTTTTCTTTGGATTTTAGTGGGAACAATAAAGATTGAGCTACAAAAGGTTGGCAAAGAGGATTATTCTTTTTCTTTCTATTAAGTGCAGAGGCTTCAAAAGAACAGCTCAGAAAGTCAAATAATTGTATCCACTGCAGCTCACCCATCCATCTCCCTGCTGACCTGGTCTGTGAAATCCCCTTTAAAAAGTTGGCCAGCTCTCACCTGCCCATTGCAAATGCTGTATTGTTAAATGTTTCCATACATAATTCCACAAGGGAGGCTGCTATAAAGCAAATTCCTTCCGTTTCAACAGAGCGCCTCGTCAAGGATAGCTCTTTGGGGTGAGGAGAGGGGTGCCTCTAATTTTCAAAGCTTTGTAATCTCATCTTGGAGAGGGAACAACTTGGAAACCTGAAATGGGTTGCGAATAAAGTTATAATTANGGATTTAGAGAACAGTTTTTATCTTCAATTTCTTGATTTTGTTGGCTTGGGAAAAAACACATCCATTAGTTTCTGGCCATGGCTCTAAACACAAAGTCTCAGACTTGAAGTTGATCTAATCCCTAGTTTGTTCTCAGACCATAGCTTCCTCAGAAAATTCCTGTCAGCCATTTTGAAGAGCACAAAATGGCTCCTCTGTGCCAAAGAATAAAGAGAGGTTTTAGCTCTTTAGGCATTTTTAATTTGGGGGTTGAATATCTTCTAGGAGCATTCAAGCCGGGAGTGATTTCAACTTAAAAAAAAGAAGAAGGAGGGGCACCTGGGTGGCTCAGTCAGTTGAATATCCAACTCTTGATGTTGGCTCAGGTCATGATCCCAGAGTCGTGGGATCCAGCCCCTCGCTGAGCTTTTCGCTAGGTGTGGAGTCCGCTTAAGACTCTCTTTCTCCCTCTGCCCCTCTTCCCCCACTCACACTCTTTCTGTTTCTAAAAAAGGAGGAGGAAGAGGAGAAGGAGAAATCTAACTTTTAAATTGGCCAATCATCTCAAATTCAGTACAGAGTGATGGCCTAAGGAAGCTGGTATCGTGCTCCTGGGTCCCCTCTAGGACATCCTCTCTATGGTCCTGGATGGTGGCCCTGTGAACTCGCTCAAACCCCTGGTCTCTCTCCATCAAGTCTGACCCAGTGTCAACACCGATTATCTCCTCCGACCTCCATTCCCTCTCTTGAAGGTTTAAAAAACCCTTTTAGAGAGAATACACAAGTCACATGTAATTGGATTTTGAATATGCAAATTCAAAATAATGCGATACCAAAAATTAATGTTTCAATTTATGTGCACTATTAAAAATAACGTGACTCTAAGTTTACACGTGTTCTTCTGAGAAATACATTTTGCAAAGCCATCAAGAATGCACCTCTCGTGTTGTCTAACTGCCTTGTAATCCGAAGTGGCCTGTGGTAATATCATGATTAGGTTGAGGTGGGGATCAGACACTGCCAGCAAATTTTACCTTCAGTGACAGAAGAGTAGAAGGACCTCTCTGGGAAGATTATTTACGTGGGGCTGGCCTGATGTGACAGAGTCACAGAATATTTGAGCTGGGAGGATAGATATCTTCAAGTTCCACCTTCAGATTTTACCAGGGAAGAAACACAGGCCCAAGAAATCAACAAACCAGCCGAATGTCACATAGATAGCACGTGGCAGAGTCAGCACTGGAACCCGGGACTTTAGGATTCTTGCTCCAGCTGTCAGTCCTCTGGGCCCCCAGGTTGCCATGTTGGAAGCAAATGGAGCTTCCTGAGCTGGCCGCTTGGGTCTTAGGTGATTATGAAGAGGCATAGCACGTTGGAATGGTGACCACAAGTTGCTCAGGTGACTGGGTGACGTTAGCTCAGCCTGCCCATGAGGCCCTGACGGTGGCCGACTGGCCACCTCCAGGAGCAGAAAATAGAAGAGTGTTATCAAATCATTTAGGAATCTGGGGATTTATTTCCTAATTTAGCTATTTTCATTAGGGTAAATTTTCTTTCACTTATTGGATTTTCATAGAATGAACATACGTATTTAATTTTCCTTTTAAAAATGTTTCTTTATTTAAGAGGGAGAGAGAGCACAAGTGGGGAGGGACAGAGAGAGAGGGAGAGAGAGAATCCTAAGCAGGCTCCATGCCATCAGCACAGGGGGGCTCCATCTCATGAACCGTGAGATCATACCTGAGCTGAAATCAAGTCGGATGCTTAACTGACTGAGGCACCCGCGCGCCATGTTTACTTTTCTTAAAGAGAGACACGCCCAGATTTTCCTTTCAGTTGTTCGCCAGCCTCGTGTGGACAGGATTGAGTCTTAGGACTTGGAAGGATTTCCCTTCAAGGGTTTTCTGTGACCTCATTTCACCCGGGATTCCCACCCTCCTGCCTGGCACCCCGCTCGCGAGGGAAAGGTAAATGCCTTTGTGTGGATACATCAGTGGCATCTCTGGCTTCTCTGCTGAGATCGTCCAGGGCCTGTGGTGACCACAAGGACGGTGAGCCACTGATAGAAGACTCTGGCAGCCAAACGTGCCTCCAATAGAGATAGGGCGTCTGTTAGGTTAACGTGGCTGGGGAGAGATCAAAGCTAATGAGAGAAATTCAAGGAATTTTCCCATTAGTGAAGGCAGTGTGTTTTCACAATATATCTCATTGTCAGAAACCTTACCAGAGATGGAAAGAAAAGTCAAAGCAGAGCCATGCCTCAATTCATCCCGAGTGTGTTTTCCGCGCAAGCAGGACGATGAGGCGTGGGGCGAGTCCCAGCAGAGAGCTCACAGCCGGCAGGGCTGACGGGTCTCTGGCTGGTTTAGTACAGTGACAAGCTGCAGGGACAGCTCACACCTGCTGAGAGTGTGTCCACATGTATTAGGTCAACTAATCTTGTGGCAGTTTTATCGCTCCTCGTGTCACAGGTGGGGAGCGGAAGCGGGGCGGCACGCGGCTAGCGCGCACCAGAGCTGGGCTTTGACCCCGGGCAGCTTGCCCGCCCCCCCAACCATATTGCTTCTGGGTGGGGGAGAAGAGCCTGACATTTGTCATGAACTTCAAGGGAGGAGCTGAGGTTGGCCTGCCACACGGACAAGGGAGGTGTAAGGGGCAGGTCCGGCGGAGGGAACACAGCTTCCCACCTGCGGAAACCAGCAAACCCCTGTGAATGTTCTCGGAGCCCCCACTCCAATCCCTGGATCCTCAGCGTGTGTCCTGGGGCGGAGAGCCGGACGCATCTTTCACTCCAGGCCCTCAGGACCCTGACACACAGCCTGCCTCGCGCCCGGCTGGCCCGATCTGGTCCTGACGACGCTTCCCAACTTCTCCTAAGCCTACCTGGCAAGGTTCTTTCTATAATGGCTCAATTTATTTGTTTTGAACACTATTGCCGTTTACCGTGACGCGGCTCAGTGAGGAAAGGGAGAGGCATGCTAACCTGCAGTAAAGGGACAGGTGTCTTTGCCATCAGGCACCGTTACGGGAAGGACACTTGCAGCTTTAAGACATTCATTTCCAGGGGCGCCTGGGTGGCTTAGTCGGTTAAGCGTCCGACTTGACTTTCGCTTAGGTCATGATCTCGCGGTTCGTGGGTTCGAGCCCCGCGTCGGGCTCTGTGCTGACTGCCAGCTCAGAGCCTGGAGCCTGTTTCAGAGTCTGTGACTGACCCTCCCCTGCTCATGCTGTCTTTCTCTCTCTCTCCTAGAAAGAAATAAATCATTAAAAAAAATTTTTTTTAAATAAAAAATTTAAAAAAAGACATTCATTTCCAACCTGGGTGGCTATCGAGCCCCTGCTGAGATGGCCGCTAGGTGCAGGCTGGGGGGTTGCTGAGCCAGCTCTGTCCCTCCCTTCCCCCGGAAAATGGAAGAAGTATGTCAGAAGGGAGGGCACCCTCCCATCTCGGGAGCGCCGGGGTTGCCCTTTAGAAAAACATCGCCAGCACATTCTGCAATCTCGAAATGAATCTGAGTGGTAATTCCAGCTTCGGGGCCTCTTCTGGATTCTAGGCAGTTCCTCTCCCGCTCTGGAGCCCCTTCTCCGGCTCTGACGCTGGCGGGAGGAGAGGCTGAGGTGGCGGCTGGGGTGGGCCCGCTGCCTTCCACGTGGTCCCCTTGGCTGGGGAGGGAGAAGAAAGAGCTGTGTTTCTAGGGCACAGCCGCCGGGGCCCAGCTGTGCGGCAGGGTGGTTCTGGTTTTGTTCTGAGTAAAGAAATGCTTCAAGCGTGTTCTCCTAGGGAAGAGTCACTAGGCAGTGGCCATTTCCCTCTGTGGCCGTCTGCACTCACTGAGCATTCGAGAAACTGGATTAAGGTCCATCCCTGACTTGCAATGGAAGTGTGTTTCAGTTAAGAATACATTTTAATTCTAGTGAGACTTGTTTGTTTACACACAGGTGGATAGGGGACTTGGGATGACCTTGATTTCCTCTACGGTTGCAAAAAAAATGTGTGTGTGTGTGTGTGTGTGTGTGCGTGCGCGTGCACATGTACCCATGCATGTGAGAGAAAAGGGGGGCAGGGGTGGGAATTAGGAGTCAGGGAAGGTACAGAAAGATGTATTAAAAGGGTGTTCATGAGGGGCACCTGGGTGGCTCGGTTGGTTAAGCATCCAACTCTTGACTTGAGCTTAGTCCACGATCCCAGGGTCGTGGGATTGAGCCCCGCATTGGGCTCCATGCTGAGTGTGGAACCTGCTGAAAATTCTCTCTCTCTCTTTCTCTCTCTCTCTCTCAAAGTAAAAAATGAAAAAGACTAAACAAATAAATGAAAGGGTATTCATGAGAGAAAATACAATCTCCTGATTCCTTTTCTTTTTGTTAGCAACCAGCCATGTGGAACATGGTCTTCCTTCACGTAGGGAGCACTGTTTCTCAGACTCTTCTCCATCCTGCTTGCTCCTCACCACCACCACCCCCCCCCC
>NW_027529596.1:2086654-2097919 GCF_008692635.1 Crocuta crocuta
CCCCCAGCCTGCAATATCCCTTCCTTCCCTGGACTCTGGAGGTGTTCACCGTCTGCCCACTCAGCTGATGGAGAAGGGCTTGGGTTCTTCATACATGGCTGGGTCTAATTTCTGGGTTCAAACTCTACCTTCACTGCTTTTTAGCTGTATGTCTTTGGGGCAAATAAAGGCTCTCTGGATCTGCGACTCTTCATTTGTGTGATGTGGGTAATGATATTTACCTCAAAGGGTTTCTTTTGTGAGGAACCAGCCCTATAACTCATGACAAGGACTGGGCTTGGTGCCCAGGACATAAGTGCCTGATACACACCAGCTCATAAGATTGCTGCACTGTGCTCTTCCTTGATTGCTGACTCGTGTCGTCATCTGACTCTTGTATTAATTCATTTTCATGTGGTTACACTTTGCTTTTCCAATGGAAGTTTTCTTGAGACAAGGATTGTGACATTTGTTTCTTTGTGCTCCCTATATGCCTGAAGTATGTACCACTGAGGTCCCACAGATGAAACCCAGGGTCAAGCAGTGGTCAGCACACTTTTTCTCCAAAGGACCAGATAGTAAACATCTTAGCCGTTACAGGCCATGTGGTCTTTTTCACAACTGCTCAAGTCTGCTAGCATCGCACAAAAGCGGCCATGGACAATGTGTAAAACAACGAGCATGGCGATGTGCCAGTAAAACTTTATTTATAGAACACACAGCCACTCAGATCTGGCCACAGGCCATACTTTGCCAACCCCTGGTTAAGAGCAATGATCAGAAGTCAGATGCTTGGGTCCAAACCTACCTTCACTACTTCTTATGCCCGGTTTTCCGTCTCTGGGTCTGAAAGGAGACCCCATCGGTAAAGGCCTGCCCCCCCTGCATGTGCCCATCCTGCAGCAGCAGGGAGACATCTGAAGTGGCCTCCGTAGGCAGCCGCACAGCTGCAGTGGGTGGTTGGCTTCAAGCCTAGGTACCACGCTTATCAACAAAAACAGCACACATCTTCAAGGCCGATACCCTCTCACTTATGTGAAATGGAAAACCCAAAGTGATTCGGCCAGCCCGGATGATAAAAGCATTTGTTATTCTTCTCTGATTTGTTCTGTTCTGTTGGTGGAGAGTTTAGTCACAGGAGCCTCTATTCTCAGGAACTCAGCACATCACAACATGTGGCTCAAAATAATTCTGCTCTGTGTAACAAGCTTTTACAGGCAGGAAAGGCGAGCAGTTATGAGAAACCATGTGTGTCAGAATCGCTACAAGTGCTTCGAGATCATCAGATAAAAGTTCACTAACAACACACGGACACGTAGAGGCCACCTCTCTAATTCACGCCAGAAGCTCGGGCTGTAACGAAAGGGTGGCATGTGCTATTTTAAACTTTTTACAGTCCTTGAAATTGTGTTGAGTTTGGAAGTAAAAATCCAGCGTCCTATTGCTTAAGGAAAGACAGAAGCAGACAAGAATTAAAGACCAATAGAGTTTGGCTCAAAGTGGGAAGAATCACTGGGGGACCCTAAAGCATTGTGTGACGTCAAGATTGTGTCCCTTGGAGACCAGAAAGCTGTATCATAAATGTTGTCTGCCTGATCGTCCGAGCCTTCTCGTAACTGGAGGTATTGTCTACTCTCCTTTGGGACAGGAGTAAAATCAGTCGAGCCCAATGTTTCATTTCATGCTATAGAGAGTATTCTCCAGTGTGGCATGGGAGGTAGAATATCACCCTGGAGAAACCAACATAGGCAGTGATCACGGGGGGGAAGTGGGATACAGAGTCCATGCAGCTCTTGAAGGAGAAGCCCTCTGTGGGCGCGTGATCATGTGAACGATTCAGTCATACTTGGTAGTTTGGCCAAATGCTTTTATGTGAATTACTTCATGAAAAACCCACAGCCCTGTGGGATGGGCAGGCAGAGCCCGCTCTTACTGGTAGAGAAGCTGAAGCTTAAAGAAGGTGATTTGTTCAAGATAATTATTGGTAGATTTGGACTTTGAATCCCATTCTTCTGGACCCAAACCCAGGCTCTCCTCCTATGAGTTCACGTGGGTGGGTCATGTATGTATATACCCATGGCCCGGAGGGGTGACGTGCCGGGGGGCAAGGAACCTTATATAGAGAGAATATGCGCCACTAAAATTTGCACACGAGCTTCCATTATTACACATAGTTTTCATTTTCTGTTTACTTTCCTCCTAGAGGCTAAATTTTCCACTCCTGATTTTAACCCAAAGAAAAGCTAAGTAAATTCCACAGATCACTCTTGAATAAGACAGACTGGAAAAAGTACACAACGCCCACTGACTGGCCTATTAGGACGTGGACTCCCCTAGTCACAGCTCACCCTACCGACAACTTCCCACTTTCTCTTTCTGAGATCTACTTAGTCTCCTATTGTGTCAAATCCCTTTGGACTGAGCACTCGCAGCAGGATTTCTCTGCACATTTGGGGTCAGAAGGGTCTCTGCCCGGGGGGGCTGTCCTGGGCATTGTAGACGCCCCTGACCTCTAACTAGATTCTCATAGCACCAACCCAAAACGTCTTCTGATACTGTCAATATTCCAGGGGGTAAAATCTGTCCCTGGTTGAGAGCCAGGGACTGAGGTCGTAATTTTTGTGTGTCATCACTCGGTGATGGGTTAAGCTATGGTGGACAATCCAGTCTGACTTCATTTTGGCCGTTGAGTTGACCAGCACAGGAGGCGGGCACTTAACCCATTGCTAGCCGCTTCCCCAACAGTAGTTGAAAAAATGGGTTCAGGGGCGCCTGGGTGGCTTAGTCGGTTAAGCGTCCGACTTTCGCTTAGGTCATGATCTCACGGTTCGTGGGTTCGAGCCCCGCGTCGGGCTCTGTGCTGACTGCCAGCTCGGAGCCTGGAGCCTGTTTTGGAGTCTGTGATTCCCTCTCTCTCTGACCCTCCCCTGCTCACGCTGTCTCTCTCTCTCTCTCTCTCTCTCCCTCCTAGAAATAAAACATTAAAAGATATAAAAAAAAAAAAAAATGGGTTCAGGGACGCCCTGTGAGCATGGCTTTTGGAATGGCTCTTCCCAAGGGGCACAGCCGTAAACCATGAAAGCCCATCACTTGACATTGGGTATCCACCGTTGGTAGGTGACTCCTTCATCGTCCATCCGCATTTCCAGCTAGGTGGTGGGTGGAGGCAGGTCGGTGTCAGTAGCAAGTGGGAGGGTAGATTTATGAGGCAACCAGCCCTAAGCTGAAATTCTGGCTTCAGCACCACTTGCCTGTGTGACGTTAGGCGAGAGACTCGACCTCTCTGAAACTACCTTCTCTTTTAGAAAATGAAGATAACTCTGCCTACCTTGAAGGTTGCTGGGAGAATTGAAGATAAGGCGTTACCTAGCCCAGATGAGGTTAGGCGCATAGTAGCACTCTAATAAATGTTTTCTGTGACTATAAATAAAAAATAAACAAATACCTGAACAGACGAGTAGAAAGGCCAAACCGAGTGCCTGTGGCATCTCTGTGGAAATGCCAGAAGCCATGTCTGTCTGCGTCTGACCTCAAGGGTCGTCTGAGGACCCCCGAGGCAGGTGCTCTCCCCAGCCCCTCAAGGCCCCCTGCACCTGGCCTCACCCCGACGTCCGTGCTCCTCCGACTCTTGGGGGACCTGGACATTCCAAAATGGGGGCTTGGGAAGATGTGGACTCGTGTAGACAGATGCCAAAGCACTGTTCATTTTGTAGCGGATCTGTCCTGGGGTGTCACCAACCAAAGTTATGAGGCACAGAGTGACAGAAATATGAACAGATGGCGGACGGGAAGGCAGCTCTTTGGGGCAGCGCAGTAGCTGCTGCCTTTGGCGAGGCCTGAGGAGGGGCTGAAGGGCAGGAGCGACGACCGAGAGCTGCCTGGTCCTCAGGAGGATACAGGCCAGGCCAGCCCTGAGTAAACAATGAAGGAGGCTTTTCTGGAACAATCTCTCTTCCCCTTCTGCATCATGGGGTCTCTGCTTGGTAAAGGATCTCCTATGTCCCCTTCGCTATTTCACCAGGAAAGGAGCCCTGAGAAAAGGGGTGGCAGTCGTGAGGCTGGTGGCGGCCCAGAAAGATGCTGCAGGTGCACGTCAGCTCGTGGGTGGAGGGGGTGCTCCTTAAATGGGGGCTTCTGAGTTAGTTCCAGGTGAGAGTTGGTGATTCTGGATCTGCAACTCAGGACTCACTCTCAGTCCGGTGCTCTTGCTGTGCCAGGCTATTTCCCTCATACTCGTGCCTTTTTTCTTATGTTTATTTATTTTTGAGAGAGAGAGAGAGTGAGAATGAGTGGGGGAAAGACAGAAAGAGAGGGACACACAGAATCCAAAGCAGGCTCCAGGCTCCGAGCTGTCAGCACAGAGCCCGACGCGGGGCTCGAACTCATGAACCGTGAGATCATGACCTGAACCCCAAAGCTGGACGCTTAACCAACTGAGCTGCCCAGGCATTCTTTTTTTAATTCTTTTTTAAGTTTATTTACTTATTTTGAGAGAGGAAGAGAGCACACGGGTCGGGGGGAGGGGGGCGGTGGAGACAGCGAGAAAGAAAGAATCCCAAGCAGGCTCCCCATTGACAGTGCAGAGCCTGACACGGGGCTCAACCCCACGAACCATGAGACCTGAATCAAAATCAAGAGACTGAGCCACTCGGGCAGCCCCTTCCATGGACTAATTTAATTCTGACTTCCGGGATAGCAGGTATTCAAAGAGATTTGATTCCAAAGCAAATACCAGCAACACTGACAATCTTCTTGTCCTTATTTATTTAATGCTGTTCCTAAAAGTAGTCATTTACCACCAAGAACGTCCCCCCCCGCCCTAAAGAAAATGAGAAATATGCAAAACATGACCTGGAAGTCTGCCATGTCACTGCCTATTCTATTTAAAGTTGGGATGGATTTTAGTTTTTGCTTTTAGAACCTAAAGTGCACACACTTTACAAGAAAATGTTTTTTATATTTTAATGATGACAGGGTCAAAGCTCATTGTGGGAAACTTGGAAAATATGGAAAAGACCAAAGAAAAAACAAAAATCTTTTTTAAAATGTTTGCCACCCAGACTCGTTAGTGTGCTGGTGACTAGGCTTCGGGGTTTGAATATGTGCATTTAGTTTTGTAGCTGTGTTTTTCACTTAACAATAAATCGTGGCCATCTTTCCCCGTTGTTAAATGCTTCTCTGCCTATCGCACGCCACATTTTATTCTGCCACTGCCTATGGCTGGGCATTTAGGTGGCTTCACGTTGTGACCCCTCATGATGGTGCTGTTGTGGACATTCCTCTGCGTCCATCCGTGTCCGCAGTTGGGGTTATTTCCTTGGAATAAATTCCTGGCAGTGGAATCACCAAGTCTCTCCTCACTGCCAATGTCGCTGCTCCCTGGGGTCGAACTCCGGTGCCGTCGCGGCCGGCATCGCCATCTCCTTCGTGAAGCGTCCTACCTCCCCGCCCCCCATGGAGGTCTCACGTGGGATGTGGTACACACCACACCCCTCCCAGCTGCTCCCGGAGCACGGAGTTCAGGACCACTTGCGGTCATGGCGGTCAAGTCCAAGGCTTGATGGTGACGAGGGCCACAGAGGACACAGAGCTCTCCTGCATAGGCATCTCTCGGGAAGGCAGAGAGGCCGTTTGGAAACAGTCGCCATATCTCAGCCTTCCAACCAGCTCGGTCCCCATTTAGACGGGCTGGTCCCTGGCTGTGTTTCGCTGCCTCCCGCCCTGTGTCCGCCTCTCAGCCCCACTCACAGGAGGCCCTGAGCGTCAGCCCGGCGCATTTCTCCCCCAGCCCAGCACCCCGGAGCTCCAGCTGCCCCTCCGTCTCCCTGTCCCCTGCCCTACCTCGCAGAGGGAGGCAGGCGACACTGTGCGGAGGGAGGGTAGAGCAGCCCTCAAGGCCAAAGTGGTGCAAAATCTCATCATTACAGGATTCGGTGGTGAGCTATTGCTTTTGAGCAGACCCGTAGCCAGGCGGACCCAAGTGCTAACCGCGGGGGTGGGGAGGGAGGCTTGGAGGGGGGTTGGGATGGCGCTCAGGGCGCCCGTGGTCCTGCTCAGCACAGGCAGCCCCAAGTAGGCACAGCAGTCCGAGAATGGGAGGTGAGTTCAGGGTCATCATAGGTGTCACTTAACAGAGCCTTGGCGGGGGGTAGGGTGGGGTGGAAATCCAGATGGTTGGAAACACTTATGTGATGAAAAACTCCCTACCTACTCACTCTCTGCTTTATTCCACGCTTCTTGCCGTGAAAAACAAAATCAAAACCCACCATGAATGTTATTCATTAATTGATCTATTCAACAAATATCCATTGAGTATCTATTATGTGTCAAGAACAGTTCTAGGTGCTTTGGGAACAACCATGAACGACAACAAAAAAAAATCCTAGACCTCACAGAGCTAATATTTTAAAGATGGAGTCAGGCAATGGCCAAAGTAAGTGGCTGACGTATAGCATGGTGGTGAGTGGTGCTCAGGAGAAAGAGAACACAGGGAAGGGGCATAGGAAGGGCCAGCGGGGCAGTAGAGGGGTGGCCGGACGTAGGGTGTGCAGGGATGACCCTGCTCCGAAGGGGACCCGAGAGTCCACCCCAGAAGGAAGTGAGTGGCCATCCGGGAAAAGCCTGGCATGTTTCTGGAGCCGGGGAGAGGTGGGCCAAGTGAGGGAAGGCCAGTGGGGTGTGGGGGTCAGAGATACTGGGTGCCAGCTGGGACTGCAACGAGGGTGACGCTTGCTTATGGGCTTGAGGACACTTCACACCCAATGAGATGGAAGTCGAGGACTTGGAGGCACAAAGAGATGCAATTTTGTGTCTTCGCGTGGCCGCTCTAGCAGCTGGGCTGGAGCGTACTGAGGGGGAATGAGAACAGAAGTATCACTTAGACAGTGTTATTTGTTCAACAAATAACTATTGAGCTCTTGTGTGCCGAACACTGAGCTGGTTGACTTCCGGCATCTAATGAGCGCTTAGCCAGTGCTGGGCTGGAGGCCAGGCCCCCCGATCCAGAGTTGCCATTGTGTCGCTCCAAAGGCCTGAATATCCCCATTTTACAGATGAAGAAGCATAGGCTCAGAGAGACCACGCGGCTGGCAAATAGCCCGCCTGGATCCACCTGCAATCCTGACCGCTGTCGTTGTTGGAAACTTTCTCTCTCACTGGACTTTGCAAGTCTGTCTACGGCAGCATGAAAAGTCCACTGAAATCTTGCAGGTGGTCCCTGGGCCTCCGTCCTCCTCTGCCCCCCACTGTATGTGTGGAGCCCCCCTCCCCCACTGCGCAGGGGCACAGGAACCGAGTGGACGAGAGCTGGGTTTCAGCCCCACTGGGGCAAGCCATTCGCCCTCTCTGCACCCCAGACTTCTTTGTTCTAGAAAACGGCCTTGGAATCAGTCTCTAACTTCCCTCCAGCGTTAGAATCCAATGAGTACGAGATCTGTTGTGGATCATCGCCTTGCCCCTTGTATTTGATTTTTTAAAAATATGTATTTTTGAGAGGAAGAGAGACAAACAGAGATAGAGACAGAGACAGAGTGTGAGCAGGGGAGGGGCAGAGAGAGAGGGAGACACAGACTCGGAAGCAGCTCCAGGCTCCGAGCTGTCAGCACAGAGCCCGACGCGGGGCTCGAACCCACGAACCGTGAGATCATGACCTGAGCCAAAGTCAGATGCTCAACCGACTGAGCCACCCAGGCGCCCCCTCCTCATATTTGATTTTTGACAAGATCTTCACGCTCGACACCCATTGCTTTAATATTTCTCTGTATCTGGGCCCCCTAGGAGATCCAAAATGCAAGGCAAAACTCCTGTCCTCTGAGGAAACGCATGGTTCATGATCTTGTCTTGATCATGACCCTAATCTTATCTTCATGACCCTTATAACAATCCAGTGATGTGGGGGATGTAGAGCAAGCCCACCACACCTGCTAAAATCGTGCTTTTCCCAGTTACTACCTCCCCACCCATCGCTCATGTGACCCTGACAGCAGACCTGAGGAGGCAACAGGTGACAAAATCATCCCATGTCGTAGGTGGGCCCGCTGGGGCCCAGTGGGCTACGCGATTTCTCCAAGTTCCCGCTCACCCTGGTGTGGAGGACCCGCTGTATTTGTTGAACTCCAACTCCTTCAGCCAACCCAACAGTTTCTAGAATATTCCAAGTACCCGGCCATTGCCCACGCAGAAGGAGACCACCTGACCCTTTCAGAAAAGACAAAACCAACCCCTAAATGGTCGGCAGAGGCTTTGCTGAGATGGCCCCGGGGACTCCAGCGTGATGGCCGGTGTATGCAAAAACGCAGAGCGAACGGCTCTCCAGAAAGCCTGTTTTATTTCCCCACCCCCCACCCCGGCGCCTCCCCGCCCCGACCAGTCACCCCTGACCCACTGGCGTCTCCCTGCTCGCCCTGCCCCTAACAGCCCTGGGGAGGCTCAGCCCAGATCACCCGTGACAGTCCTAGCCACATCCTCGTTTCTCAGCCCCTAGGGCCCTCACCGCTGAGCCCCAGAGAGAGTGTCCGGGCCCCGACTGCAGACCCCGATTCGGCAGAAGTAAGAGCTTTCTGGTAGGGTTACCGATTCACGGCCTGAGCAGGACAAGTGCTCGGAAAATTCCAGATGAGTTACTGATTCCATAGAAGTAAGCCTAGCGGACACCCGTCAATGGAGAAAGCCTCTAGAACAGAGTCTCGGCATCAGGCAGCCACCTTCGGGGCTGGGCTCCGCCGCGAGCCAGCCACGCCACCGTAAGCACTTCCCCCCGTGTCTCGGACCCTATTGCCTTCTGTACATCCGGGAGGTTTGGACGGAGCTAATGGGCGAGTTTCCGTCTAGCACTGGAACTCGGCTCTTCTGGAAAAGGCAGGCATGAAATACATCTACGTTCATGTCATGAGCTGGAGCCTGGCTGCCTTCTGTCCTTATCGGGCAAACTTCCCCCCATTTTCTGATGACACCGTTATGATCAGACTTACTGCCTTTAGGAAGAAAAATGGAAAAAGGAATCTGTGGAAGAGGGATGACAAGAGGAGGGAAGAGAATTCGCAAAAAAAATTTAACAGCACAGGGGCGCCTGGGGGGGCTCAGTCGGTGAAGCGGCTTCAGCTGAGGTCATGACCTCACAGTCCGTGGGTTTGAGCCCCGCGTCGGGCTCTGTGCTGACAACTCGGAGCCTGGAGTCTGCTTGCGATTCTGTGTCTCCCTCTTTGTCTGCCCCTCCCCTGTGCTTTCTCTCTCTATGAAAAATAAATAAACATTTAAATTTAAAAAAAAATTACAGCAACACAATGACAAGCCTGAGCTTTGAGGGCAGACTGTCAGGATTCAAATCCCTGCTCGGCCCCATTCTAGCTGTGTGGCCTTGGACAAGTTACTTAATCTCTCTAAGCCTCAGCATTCCCGTCTATAAAATGGGCACAATAACACCTATCTCACATGGCTGCTGTGATATGACCCACGGTGCCCTCGACCCTGCGAGAGGGGTTCCTTTGAGATGGAACTGAGTGGTTTCTCACCTCCTACTGGGGGGAACTGTTCGTTCAAGAAGGAGGTTTAGGGGAGCAGGGTGTCCCCCCACCCCGGGGCTAGCCCGGGCCGGGGAGGTTGTTTGTGACTAGGAGCCGAAGACAGCCTACGCTTGGAGAGGAAAATTCCCCTCCTTGCTGGGTGGGAGGCTGCACGGACCTTGCCAGCCTGCTGCTTTCAGTTTAGTTTTCGCTGTGCACACACGAGCGTCTAACTTTTATAAGCCAGGGCTCACTTTCATCTCTGAAGCCAGGGGAGGATGTTGGACTCACGGAAGTAAGTAAGGGCCAAGTGGGGAAGACTTGCACAGCAGCGAAGGCCCCTGCTTTCCGCGGTGCTGCAAGGGTTAAACCTTTCCGTCCACAAGCAGCTGTTCCCCTCTGTCCATCCGCCTCCCTCACAGATGAGCACATTCAGAAAACTGACAGCACAGCCTTCATGCCTCAGACGATTGTTGTTTATTTTTCATGTATTTTCTTTTTTATTACTTTTTTTAATGTTTATTCATTTTTTGAGAGAGAGACAGAGACAGAGCACGAACCAGGAGATCATGACCTGAGCCGAAGTCAGACGCTTAACCGGCTGAGCCACCCGGGCGCCCCTGCTTCAGATTGTTGCAATAGCAAATTACAATTTTAATCCCCCCTGCGCCACCGATGTTTTTATTGTGGTTTAAAAAAAAAAGCCCATAACATTTACCATCTTAATAACTTCTAAGCGCACGCTTAGTGACATTAAGCGCATTATTTTGTTGTGCAACCACTGCTAATGTCCAGATACTGAGCCCTTTTCATCTTGCAAAACTGAAACCCTATACTGGGAAACACAAGCCCCCCGACCCGCTCCCCCAGGCCCGCCGCCCCCACGAGCCCCGTTCTGCTCTGTTTCCGTGAAGTTGCCGACTCTCGGTGCCTCACGCAGGGGGAATGTGAGGTTCTGGTTTAGTTCACTTCGCGGTGCATCCTCGGGGTTCATCCATGCTGTGGCTCGGTCAGGATTCCCTTCCTTTGAGGCTGAGCGACACCCCACTGGCTGGGTAGCGGGCTCTGCTCGGCCCTGTAGTGCCGCCGCCTCCTTCTGGCCGGTGCGAATGATGCTGTTGGAAACATGGGTGTACACGTCCCCTCGGGACCTGCCTTCAGCTCTTCTGGGCGCATCCCTCAAGGCAGGGCTGCTGGGTCCCAGGGCAGACCCAGTTCTCGTTTTCTCAGGAAGCTCCAGGCTGTGTCCACAGTGACTGCACCAGTTGACGTTCCCATGGGCAGTGCGTAGCCTTCAGTCTTCTCCACATCCTCGCCAACACTTGTTATTTTCCATTTCTTTTTTTTTTTTTACGTTTTATTTTATATCCGAGAGAGACAGAGACAGAGTGCAAGCGGGGGAGGGGCAGAGAGATGGAGAGAATCTGAAGCAGCTCCAGGCTCCGAGCTGTCAGCACAGAGCCCGACGCGGGGCTCGAACTCACGAGCTGTGAGATCGTGACCTGAGCCGAAGTCGGTCGCTGGACCGACTGAGCCCCCAGGGGCCCCCGTTATTCTGTTTCTTGATGGGCTCCTGCTCCCTGAAAACCAATGGGTGGGGAAACCGCCGGCCTCTCCTGGGGGTCACATCACATTTTCTAGGTCTTGGTAAGGAGGCCCAGGTCCCTGTCGGGGTCACTCTGGGTTTGTGTCCCTGCGTCTCTGCTGTATTGTGTTCTGGGCAAACGGAACCTCTGGGGAACAGCCCAGTTTTGCTTCTCTCATCCCTGGGGGGGGGGGGTCCCAC
>NW_027529596.1:2097967-2099164 GCF_008692635.1 Crocuta crocuta
GCCTCCCCCAACCCCGGGGGGGGGGGGGTCCCACTTGCAGGGACTCCGTGACCACACCGAACGAATAGGAAGAGAGAGGCCGAGCTGACTGCGGGGCAGGGCGCTGCACGGGCACGTGGTGTAGCCCGTACTCTCGAGGCGGGCGGGCAACCCGCTCCCAGACACAGACGCCCCTGATAACATGTCACCCCATCCGGATACGTGCTTTCAAAGAAGGTGAGGTGGGAGCACTTGCTGTTACAGGTGCGCTAACTTAACATCAAGGTGTCTGAGGGTGTCACCCGAGATCGCAGAATCTGCCCTGTAAACACGGAGGGGGGGGGCAATCCTAGGGACCTGGGTCACGCCCTCCATCGTGGCCTCCATAGTGACACCCCCTCTTGGGAACATCCTGCCCTGGATTTGCATCAGTCTCTTGCAGGCCGCCGGATGTCAAAACGTCACAAACCCCCTGTGCGCCTCTCCTGGAGGTGCGGCCTTGGGAAGCGGGGACAGAGCTGCCTCCGCCCAAGGCAGGGGGTGCTGCGGGGACCCTGGGGCCAGGGCCTCGCCCTCCTGAGTGTTTACTAAGAGCCCCTTGAACTTCAAGAATATGGCCCCATACAGGCAGGAAGGCACACGTGCACGTGCGGAGAGGAGAATAGTTACTTGCACCTTCTGATAAGGTTTTTTCCCCTAAATTTAAGGAAAGTTTTAACACAATATCATCTTAGCACCCAAATAATTTTTTCGATTTCATTAGAACATGCGATAATAATGTGATATTCCGGTTTCCACGTTACAAAGCTTTCGCATCGTTTCACCTCCTTTGCGCCTGATCAGAACCCTCGGAGAGAGTGAGGAGCAGTCCCATTTGGCAGAAGGGAAGGCTGAGGTTTGGAGAGGCTGAGCGGCCCACAGCCAGAGAGTATGATTGTGGGACCAGGACCCACATCTTCTAACTTCCAGATTGTTCTATGCGGCCATGCTGCCGGGTGGCAAAAACACCCTCCACACAGCACGGCTGGAAGAAGCGTAGGCGGGACCCTCTGCGTGAGGTCAGTGAGCGGTTCAGCCAGTGTGGCCGAGCTCGGTCATCCGGGGGCGCGGGTGGAGGCTGCCGGTGGCCCCAGAGCGCCCGCGTGGAGGAGGCCGTCGTCGCCCAGGCCTGCCCTCCACAGTGCCCCCCTGCTGCCCGGGCCCCGGCCCTGCACCGGG
>NW_027529596.1:2099270-2114020 GCF_008692635.1 Crocuta crocuta
GGACCCGGGGCCGGGCCCCGGGGCGGACAGGTGCCGGCGTGATGGGGCGGGGCCTCTGCGCACCCCTTCCGGTTTCCGCGTGTTCTCCAGCCTGCAAGGTCTGGTATGTCTAGTATCTGGACATCCGCTGACCTCGGGGCCCCCACGTCCCGCCTGGTGCGCAGGGGCGTGAGGGACGCGCCCGAGGTGCACGGCACATCTCGAGGCGTCAGTCCCGGGCCGCGGGGTCCCGTGTCCCCCCTGCAGTTCACGTCTCACGGGAGAAATGAGGGGGTTGGTGCAAGAACCAGCTTCTTGGTTTTGCTGGGGTGAAAACGTGTTTTCTTTCCACCGACTTTTCCACGGTGCTCGATTCTTCGGCCTGACGGTCCTTCTCCCGCCACCTGCGCGCGGAGCAGAGGGTGTGACCTTGACGGGGTCTGAGGGGCGGTGAGGCGGGGGGCGGGGGGGCCGGCGGGCNTCCTTCCCGGTGCCTGCCAGCACTGCGGCTGCAGAGACGGACAGACAGACGGACAACACGACGCAGGTCCCAAGGAGCAGTCGGGGTGTGCGGCTGTCCCTGGAGCCCCCTGAGGGCCAGCTGCGAGTGCACCCACTCAGGAGGAGGCTGAGGAGACACGGGGAACAACTCTTCTTCGTGGCCTTGGGTCACGCCCTGGCGTGTGCGCCATGTGCAATACTCACATGTCACGGTCATTGTCACCGTCATGACCCAAGGCGTCGTGCCCCACCCCCCAGCCGGCCCCCGAAGCAGCCGCTCTGGTCGCCCTTCGCAGAACAGCTCCTTTACCTACTGGCTGTGTGACCTGGGGCAAGTAACTTAACATCTCGGGGCTGCTGCCCATCTGTCATGGTGAGACGGACCGGCTCCCTGAGCCACTCTGAGGCTCGGTGAACTAAGCGTGGATATCCGGTGCCGGGGGCCCAGGAGGGAGTCTGAATCCCCGCAGCACGCGAGCTGTAAAAGGCCTGAGGCCCCCACAGTGGGCGCAAAAGCAGAGGAGGAGCCGGCCGTGGCCATTTTTAGGGTCTAAAGCACCAAACCCTCGAGAGATGCTAGATTTTCTCCACTGGGCCCTATAGCTTATAAGGTAAAGGTATTGGGTTAGCTGCTCGGTGGGCACAGCTCCAGGGTCACCGGATCAGAAAGGGCCCAGGCCTGGGGCGCCTGGGGGCTCAGTCGGTTAAGCGTTCAACTTCGGCTCAGGTCATGATCTCACGGTTCGTGGGTTCGAGCCCCGCGTCGGGCTCTGTGCTGACAGCTCAGATTCTGTGTCTCCATCTCTCTCTGCCCCTCCCCTGCTCACTCTCTGTCTGTCTCTGTCTCTCAAAAATAAATAAACGTTAAAAAATTTAAAACAAAAAAGAAAGGGCCCAGGCCTCTCCCTCCCTCCATTTTCGTACCTCACCCCCTGAGGACAGCTGGGCTCTGGCCCGAGGGGCTGTGGCAGCGAGCTCCTGCAGCTGAACTGGCAGTGACTCCTGAAAGTCGCAGCCAATCCTGCACGGAGCCTGAAGGCCCAGGGCGGGGGCAGCTGCGTCTCCCCTCCTGCCTGGGGTCAGCGGCCCGCGCCTCAAGGGCGGCACCTGGCCCAGCCTCTGGAAGCTTCGCTTCTGGCAAGGGCGAGGGACGGAGGCACGTGGGCAGAGGCGGCGAAGGGCCGCGTTCCTGAGACCCTGGGAAGGGAGGGCGGCCCGCTCAACCCCAGCCCCGCGGAGGCCGGAGGAGACTCGCGACAAAGCCACGGGGGCCCGAGCCAGGGCCCGACTGTCTGGCAGCCTCGAGGCCGTCGGTGGGCAGGTCCCTGCCTGCCTTCTTGACCGTTAGCACCTGCAGGAGCTCAACACTTTGTGAGCCCAAGGGAGCAGGTTCTGGAAGGACCAGAGGAAAGAAGGACGTGTCCTCCTGACCCCTCCTCCCAGGACGGCGGGGGACCAGGCAGGGGTCATACCCCGCTAGAGGCACAGACAGACGGGAAGTCAGCCTCCCTCTCAGCGCCGGCACTGGGCTTCCGCCCCGCGTGCCCTGAGCCTCAGTGTCCCCGGTGACGCGGCAGCAAGGACCACACCTGACCAGTCTCACGGGACTAATGAGGCGAGGATCCTGGGATCCCGCTGCTTTTCCGGGACACAGTTGGGACAAGGGTCCCATCTGGAACCCGGCTCCCCCAGAGTAGTGTGTATCCATCAGTCCACAACCTAGTTCTTAAGCCCCCGGTGCTCGGCGCCAGACTGCGTCCCGGACCGGCTGCCTGTGTCCTCAGGGAACTGATGGTTTCGAAGAGAAATGAGCCATGTCACACGGAAGGATCGGAGCAGCGATTCTGAACTGTCCTTTCCACCTCCCCTGACATCACGGACGGCCCCAAACCGCGTGGCCCCCGTGTGCTTACAAAATTCCACCCTTACCCTCCTCCCAAATCTCCCCGCAGTCAGGAAAGCTTTGGGAAAGCAAATGAGAGTGACAATGAATTTAGTGTTAGTATGGCTTCAATTCCATTTTAAGTTTTTTCACTGTTTATTTTGAGACAGAGAGAGAGAGAGCGTGCAGCGGAAAGAGCATGCACACAGGTGGGGGGAGGGGAGAGAGAGAGAGGAGAGAGAGAGTCCCAAGCAGGCTCTGCGCGACTCGGGGCTCGATCTCACACACCGTGAGGTCATGACCAGAGCCAAAATCGAGAGCTGGACGCCCAACCCACTGAGCCACCCAGGTGCCCCTCTGTTTTACAGTTTGTACAGAGTAAGTTATTTCTAGGTTTCTGTATTCTATTATACATAACAATTTTCTTGCAATACCTCCTAATGGGTCATGGTTGAGAACCAATTCTCTAGACACCGAGTCGAGCGATACTGTCACTGTGCTCTCTACCAGCCTGATTGTTGACTTAAACAGTCCCATAGATCTTACCTGTGAAAACGAGCACTAGCTAGATCCACGTTACAATTCCCAAGAGTGTACGATAAAAAGCCAAGAAACCATAGCCGATTATAAGTGAAGCTTTCATGATCAAATAGTTTCCAAATCAAAATTATAAAAATATCATCATATCTTTGCATACGAACATAACTATCTACATTATGTGGCGTATGCATGCACCTCCGTGTTTGATTTAAAGTCCGGTGGGTCAAAGAGTTCAAAGGTCCTGTTGAAACCATCCTTTAAAACAGGTCTCTATTTTCTTTAAAGTCACCCGAAAGGGTAGTCCAGAGTCAGTGCTGTTGACGTGCCCCAGAGCCCACAGTCTGAGGTTTAGGGGGCTCGAAGCCAGGCTTGGGGGCCGGGGAGGTCTCGAGTTGGTTCGTTGGCTGGCTGGGCAGGAAGAGACCTTGGGGGCTGGGGCGGCGGGACTGGGGACAGAAGTGGCCTCTGGGAGGTGAGGAAGCACCAGGCTGCGCACAGCTGCCACGTGTTCTTTGCACGATAAACACCAGGGTGAGCTCTTTCTCCGGCCCCATGGACGCCACTCTGTTTCCTTTGTATTCCCCTTCCCGAGCTGCTTCCCATGTCCAGGAACCCACCGAGGCCTCTGGCCCCTCTCTATGGGCACGTGTTGAGCAAGGCTAAACCAGAAGCCCCTGTTCGGAGGGGGGCAGCCTAACCTGAAGGCCCACTGGGCGTCTGTCCGATTGGGTCCCGGCCTCGGCTGAGATTGGGCTGTCGGGCCCTGCGCCGGTGGCTGTTGAGTCACAGGGTCCAGCCAACGCACATTTCTGGATTCTTAGGACCCCCTCAACATGGAGCTGGCTGTTTGGGCTTGGGGCACGGAAGACAAAAACTACAATTGGGAAGCTCACCCACAAATGGGAGAGGCAAGACTCAAGGCCAAGAAGCAGTAAAAACGCAGCTGTGACAGCCTGGTGTAGGGAAGGAGGAGCTCGTGCACCTGGCGTGGAAGAACTGACCTGGACTGATGGGTGGGACCTGGCTCGCTAGGAGAGAGGAGAGGGTGCCAGGGGCAGTCGAGGCAAGGACAGGGCGGATGCTAGTGAGGGCCCACGGAGGACGACCTGGCCCAGTGGAGAGATGTA
Organism: Crocuta crocuta; assembly: GCF_008692635.1. Taxonomy (NCBI): domain Eukaryota; kingdom Metazoa; phylum Chordata; class Mammalia; order Carnivora; family Hyaenidae; genus Crocuta; species Crocuta crocuta. The sequence goes on from NW_027529596.1 coordinate 2,103,300, forward strand.
GACAGGGAGCATAAGTGGAAAGTTGGGTGACCAGAATATGAGAGGCTGAAGCCACATGGTGAAGGGGGGCTTGCTATGTGACGCAGGAAACCCAAACCCGGAACTGCCCGGCGGTCTGTCTGAGGGTGGGGGCCGTGACCACCATCAGTCTGCAGTGTGTGGTGGATGGAAGCGGATGTGTCATGTGATGTAATTGCCACCATCCTGTGGTCATAGAATCATGGTCATGGTAACTAGGTCTGCAGACCTATGCAAGTCGTTGAGCTAATCTAGACTGACCTTTTTAAAAACTTTTTTTTTTTAAGTTTTCATCCCATTTAATGTTCTCCACCATTTTCAAAGTAATGCACATGTAATTTAGAAAAATTCTACAGAGAAGAGGAAAGAGCCGCTGCTACTGACATTGCCTGTTTCCTTCCGTCTTTACATTAATGCTCCGGCTTCGTACCTGGTTGGGATTAAACAGTGTAAATAACTGAATTCTCCATGAGCCATATGGGCTTGAATCCTTGTCCTTTTAATGTTTATTTTTGAGAGAGACAGAGACAGAGTGTGAGCAGGGGAGGGGCAGAGAGAGAGAGGGAGACACAGAATCCAAAGCAGGCTCTAGGCTCTGTCAGCACAGAGCCCGACGCAGGGCTCAAACCCACGGGCCGTGAGATCATGACCTGAGCCGAAGTCGGACACTTAACCGACTGAGCCACCCAGGCGCCCCAAAACCAATGCGTATCTTAAAAACAAAATTGGAATCACACCACATACAACTTGGGTCGTGCTGTCTTCATTTATCATCTCATAGAAGCTTCCATTTTCTGACAGTTGTGAACATTATACCAACCTGGCATCCATGACTTAGCATGAGGCGGGCCATACAAAGCATTTTACGTGTATTAACTCAGATTATCTCACAACAACTCTCGGAGCTAAGTGCTAGTTTTAATTCCTGCTTCAGACACAAGATGAACGAAGGCACGGAGGGTGGGGCTGGTGGGATTTAAGCGAGACACTCACATTCCGGAGCCTGCAGGCCTATCGACCAGACGCCCCGGCCGGTTCCTAGCGACGCTTCTACTGACCGCGGGTATACGCACGTGCGTACACGTGCACGCGTGCACACGGGCACGGGTGCATCTACGCTTTCTTCCACGGAACAGCCTTTCAAACACTGAAAGCGTCTCTGAGGCCCAAGTCCGACCCTTTTCAGGCTTAATAGCCTCATCTCAGCCCTCGTGCATGGCTGGGAGGCCTTGCTTGCCTTCGCTCAGGCGGGTCTGGCTCTTCTGGGCCCCTTGAACCGGGCAGCGAGACCCAAAACCAGGGCTGTGGGGAATCTTGCCCAAGGAGGGCGGCAGCCTGCCTCTCCGCCTGTGTGTGCTGGACGCAGACCCCGTCGGGGCAGCCGGAAGGGCACGGCTTGTATGAATAACGGCCGCCCTGCGGTGAGCGGAGAGTCCTTCTCCCAAGTGCCCTGGTCCCTCGCGGCCCCACAGGCGGGCCTGCTGANACAGGCAGGCCCTGCCAGCCTGCTGACGCGTCGCCTGGTTCCGCAGAGCACAGCCCAGAAGAAGAGAAGGGAAGAGTTCCCGGGGCCTTAGCGAGGCTGGCTGAGAACCGTCGTGACACCTTGGCGGGGATCCAAACGGCCGCGTCTTGCTGGCCAGGGCCATCCGGGCGGGGGGCAGAGCCCGAAGCTGGAAGGCCGGCCGGAGCCGCCGGGGGCACCTGTGCCGCTCCGGAGGCCGCCGCGCTNCCCGGGTCTGCCGAGACTGAGAAGGCAGCTTCATTTGACTGTCGCGGGCACTGATAGGCTGAGGTGGGGTCAGGGGCTCCAGGTAAAACTGCCAAGGTCACAGGCCTTTATCCCCAGTGCCTTCGGCCCAGGTGTCTCCTGGCCTGACTGGTCCTGTTTGCTCGCTCTCGGGGTCCTGATAAAGGAGGCAGAGGAATCCAGTTAAACAACTTCAGATTAAGGCGTTATCATCTCAGGGTAACTTCTACTTGAACAGAGACCCCTCAGACACCCAAATGCGTCCGTCTAAAGATACTATCAGAGAGGGAACTCCTTGTCGTCCCTCAGCTCAGAACGGGGTGGCCAACGCTGTCCCCCATCCATAAAAGCAGCCTGTAAACCCGACGGCGTGTCTTTGACATCTTTGTGCCTCCCTGTCCCCGTTGGGGAGCTGAGGATGATGGCGGCGCACACCTGCTCGGGTTTTACGAGAATTAAAGGAGCCACACGAGGCATCTGAGGCTCAGAGAATCAAATCTAGAGCCCGGTCAGCCTTTAATACCCGGGAGCTGTTACTGTCACTGGGGGGTGCTACTTTGGGCTGGAAAGCCACTTCACATACATTATGCCATTTCGTCCTCATGACAAGCCTGGGAATTCAGCTTTATTGCTCCCATTTTATAGGTAAAGAAAAGGAGTTAAGGGGCGCCTGGGTGGCCTTAGTCGGTTGGGCGTCCGACTTTCGCACTTTCGCTTAGGTCATGATCTCGCGGTTCGTGGGTTCGAGCCCGCGTCGGGCTCTGTGCTGACTGCCAGCTCAGAGCCTGGAGCCTGTTTCAGTCTGTGACTCCCTCTCTCTCTGACCCTCCCCTGCTCACGCTCTCTCTCTCTCTCTCTCTCTCTCCTAGAAATAAATAAAAAATATTTAAAAAAAAAAAAAAGAAAGAAAAGAAAAGGAGTTGAGAGATCAAGTCCACAGCTAAGGGAAGAGCTGGGCAGAGCCTGCTGCCTGGAAGGGGAGTTCCCTCCTCGGGGCCCCGGAGGGCTCACAACCCAAGCTCACCAGCATCTCAGAGAAAGTGCCAGAAGCCTGGGAAGGTTGCTATTTCCACTCGCGGTGCCGTAGTGATGAGTGTAGCTTCAGTCCTGCCAACGCTCTGGCTTCTGGGGGGGAGAGCGGGGTGGCTCTGTCTGTTCTAAACATGTATAAAAGGAGAGAAAATAACAAAATGAACCTCATGTACACATTTCAGTAAGTATCTCTCAGAGATGGGGATTTTTTTTTTAACATAACCACAATCCCATCATCCTACTTAGACGATTTGCAATAATTCCTTAATATCGTCAAATATCTGCCGTGTGTTTAAACTTCTCCAACCACCTCAATTTTTTTTTTTTTTTACTTTTCCGTTTGTTTGAATTAGGAGGTAATTGGCTTGTGCCGCTTAGCGTCTTTTGTGCTTGAGCTTCCTTCCCCTCACCGACCCCCCGTTTCCTTGAACTGTATTTGCTGAGGAGGTGGGGTTGTTGTCCTATAGAATTTCCCACAGTCTGAAGCCCACTGAGTGCTTCCCTGCGGGGGCTTGTGAGTTGTGCATCGGCCTGCGGTCTGTTCAGAAACTGGGAGAGGGATCTGGAAGCTTGATCAGGTTCAAGTCGATGGTGATGTGAAAGTCCTTGACGGGGGTTTGGTGTGTTCTCATCAGGAAACCCATGATGTCCGGAGGTCCTTCTTTGGGTGACGCTACATATCACTGATGAGCATGCCCAGAGCTGCTGTTTTGTTAGGAGTTCGCTCTTCTTACCTTTATTTGACAGGATATTTCTATAAAGAAAAATTTCCTGGGGCGCCTGGGCGGCTCAGTCAGTTGAGCATCCGACTTAGGCTCAGGTCATGATGTCACGGTTCGTGGATTCGAGCCCCGCGTCCGGCTCTGTGCTGACAGCTTGGAGCCTGGAGCTGCTTCGGATTCTGTGTCTCCCTCTCTCTCTGCCCCTCCCCCACTTGCACTCCGTCTCTCTCTCAAAATAAATAAATGTTTAAAAAGAAGAAGAAAAAGTTCCCTTCATGAACTCTTTGGTTAAATCCTCGGGATAAATGCTTGATTCCTTCCCTTCATTTACAATGACTTTTATTTTTAGATGAAGTGACAGGTACAATGTGTGTGATTTGATTCCAAATAATCCAGGGAGGGGGGATGGGCAGGGGTCTAGAAGGAGATCTGTGGCTGCGGTAACAGGCACACAGAGGTCCCTACTTGTATGTGTGTTTGATACAGTTTATTACACAAAGCGGGGGGAGGGGGTTCAGTAAAAAATGAAGTCGTGGTATCCTCCAGAGGTGAGAAATAAATGTGCCACTTGCTTTTAGTGTCGTGATGTCTGCACGGACTCGAAACGTACTTAAGTATTTGGATTCATTGCCCTTCTTTTTCTTACTGATGTTTCTTACTCTATCATTGGCCAGTGGGACCCTCTGAAGGTTGACTCCTTTTGACATAAGTCCAGTGGTCTTTGACAGTGTCCTAGCTTACAGGATGACTAGAGTCCCATTTGTGTTGTACGTTTCTACCCAGACCGGGGACACTTTCCGAGGCAGGGCTGCTGTCTTTTGCTAAGGGTCTTTCGTGCCCGGCTGCCGTTACCTAAAAAGATCTCTCTGAGGCTCCAGTGTAGGCTCTACAGCCAGGAGCAGAAATCCACCCCCCCCCCACCCCAAGTGAGCCTGCACACCNNNAGGGGAAAGGAGATTAAAATCTGACTTTAAAGGTTCAGGCAGTAACTTGCTTGAGGTTGGCTCCCCTCCCCAGCGCCAGCCCCACCCCCAGACTCAGAACCAGGTAGAAGGAAAGGAGGGCAGTGAGAGTATTCAGTATCTCCATCTATCTATATTTAGGCAGATTTATCTTGCAAGTGAAATCAGAGAGAAACATTCAAGGACGAGGGAGTGGGGTACCCTGGGTTCACACAGCTTTATCTAATTTGCCCGGGGGGTGGGGGGTAGCAGGTTCACAGAGCAGGCGGAGCCCCCCAGAGACAAATGTAAGACGAAAAAGACGTAGAAGACCAGAGGGGTGCGGGCCAAGCACAGCCTCCAGCTACGCGAGGCGCCCACACAAGAGGAAGAGGGGACTGGTTAGCTCCCAAGTTCACCCCTGGACTTGGGAAGGAGGCTGGTGAGAGGTAAAACCACCCAGCGATGAGTGAGGGGCTGCTGCACGAAGCAGGGAGTCCCCCTTCCCGGGGAGAGTGCCACAGGCTGGAAGATCTCTGGTCTGGAATGTTCTGGAAGCTGGGGGGGGGGGGGGGCANGGGGTGAAGGAGTAGGTGAGCTGGGAAGGCCCGTGGGTACTAGGTGTGCATGTGGCTAAGGGAGCCTCGCCTCTGCCACGACCCGCGAGCACGGGGGCTGCACACAGGCAGGAAACAACCCCAGCTGTGTTCACGACCGCGTCCAGGCTGAAGCTGCTCTCGGATGGAGGCTGGACGACGCAAAGGCCCCGAGGGCAGGATGTGGCAAGCAGAGGGAGCGGGAAGCCCAGCTTGGTCCCGGGCACTGGCCTGGAGACTCTGGGGGCAGCTGGTCATTTCAGGGGACAGAACCACCCAGAGACCCTAATAGTGAGGCTGAATGCGGATCCACTGCTTTTCAAGGAAAGGCCTTAGGAGACTAAGACCTTAGGGGTACGTGTGTGTGTGTGTGTGTCAAGGAAAGGCCTTAGGAGACTAAGACCTTAGGGGTACGTGTGTGTGTGTGTGTGTGTGTGTGTCAAGGAAAGGCCTTAGGAGACTAAGACCTTAGGGGTACGTGTGTGTGTGTGTGTGTGTGTCAAGGAAAGGCCTTAGGAGACTAAGACCTTAGGGGTACGTGTGTGTGTGTGTGTGTGTGTGTGTGTAAAGCAAATGGCAGCAGACACCTGAGGAGTCAGTATCTGACACCCTTCCAGTCCTAAGCACTCGAATACAGGCTTCCCCCGCTCTCCGAAAGCAGAGTCCCCAGGAAAAGTTTTGTAAGCCAAAATGGCATGAAGTGAAAAAGGCCATTACTACTAATGTACGTGGCAACAATTTTTAGCGTTCTCAGACTCAGAGAAGAGCCTCTCTTTGGCCTTTCTGATACCAGAGGGCACCGGCTGCTAGTGGGTGCACAGGGTAAACTGAACTAAAAGCACAGGACCTCACAGACGCAGGCTGCACGGGGCATCGCCAGGCAAAAAGGAATCTCTTCCAGGAGGTGAGGTCACTAGGCCGTGTGGCCACCAAGCCAGGCAAGCGCTGGGGCTTGATCAGACATGAGACAGCCAGCCGCCCCCCGGACGCACATGGACGGCATTTCCGGCGGATGCCTCTGTCCCTCTGACTTATTTCTTTAAAGAAGCTGTGAGAAGTTAAATATGCCACAGAAGGACCCAATTTTAGTGTTGGCAAATCCTAACAGAAGCGTCGTGACACCAACACGTGATTGTGGCTGTGCGTACTTGTCCCCTTGAAAAGAAATCCACAACTGTGCCTTCTTAACTTTGCTGCATTTACACAGAAAAAGTCAACTTTGCTAGACTTGCCTCCCCGATGCGCACATACTATGTGTGAGGGAACAGACACGTTTAGCAACAGATTGAATTCGCCAACCCAGTTACGGGCCTGACCCCTCTTAAGTTTTCATTGCGATTGTTTTTCAGAACATCACTGAAAACAGCACCTTCAAGGAAATATAAGTGAATATATAACTGATTTCAAAATGAGGAAATACTTTCTAAGCATAAGTAAAAGCAAAGTATTTGACTGCTTCAATTTCCATTTCTAAATGTCAAAAACACCAGGTTTAAGGTGAATGACAAAGTGGGACAATATTCACAACATACGTGATGTGAAAAGGCTGAATATCTCCAGTAACATGCTCGTAGCAGTCACTTCTTTTTTTGAAGTTTATTTATTTATTTTGAGAGAGAGAGAGAGAGAGAGAGAGAGAGAGCACGAATCCCAGCATGCGTGTGGGAGAGAGAGAGGGAGCTGTCAGCACAGAGCCCAATACAGGGCTTGAACTCATGAACCGGGAGATCATGACCTGAGCCGAAATCAAGAGTCAGACACTTTACCAACTGAACCAGGCAGGCGCCCCTAAAAATCACTTCTTCAGAAGACACATCCAAAAATATAATAATAAGGAAAAGTCGTCAGCACACAATTCATATAACAAGAAACACACACGATGAAGAAAATGCACACAAAAAATGTTCGACATCACTAATAATCAAAGCAATGCAAATTTTTAAATTAGAGTCTGTTTTATGTTTATTGGGTAGGTCCTTTTGGTTTTCATTTGTTTAATAATACATAGTATTGCCAAGAATATAATGAATTAGTCTCTCTCAAAAATTGCTGAATGTAGAGGAATCAGGCTGGCTCAGTTGGAAGAGCATGTGACTCTTTTTTTTAAAGTTTATGTATTTATTTTAAGAGAGAGAGAGAAAGGGGCAAAGTGAGGGCAAGAGAGAGAAAGAGAGAGAGAGAGAGAGAGAGAATCCCAAGTAGGCTCCACACCATCAGCATGTAGCCCGATGTGGGGCTTGAACCCACAAACCACGAGATCATGATCTGAGCCAAAGTCGGACACTCCACCTACTGAGCCACCCAGGTGCCCCAAGCATGTGACTCTTGATCTGGGGGTTGTGAGTTCAAGCATCATATGGGGTTTACTAAACCCAGATTACTACTACTACTACTACTAATAAATAAATAACTTAAAAACAAAACAAAAAACATTTGCCAAGGGTAAATTGGCACTTTCTGAAAAATAAATTCAGTCCTAAGCTTGAAGAGTCTCAAAAATATTTATTCCCTTCGGTTATGTATTTCCATGTGTCTTAATTTATTTCTTGAAAAATAGTCATGGGAATAGAAATATCTATGTTCAGGGGCGCCTGGGTGGCTTAGTCGGTTAAGCGTCCGACTTTCGCTTAGGTCATGATCTCGCGGTTTGTGGGTTCGAGCCCCGCGTCGGGCTTTGTGCTGACTGACAGCTAGCTCAGATTCTGGAGCCTGTTTCAGAGTCTGTGTCTCCCTCTCTCTCTGACCCTCCCCTGCTCACGCTGTCTCTCTCTGTCTCCTAGAAATAAATAAAAATAAAAAAAAGAAATATCCATGTTCAAGGATACCTATTGCAACGCTAGAATATTAAAAAATCCATTATAACCTATACTTCTTGCAATATGGGGGCTGCTTAATATTTATACATAAAAGTACTTAACATATATACATACATACATAACATATATACATAATTATACATAACAATACCTACAAAAATAGGTAGTCCTAAGTAAAAAACAAACAACAAAAATGGGGATATGACCCCAATTTTGAAAAAAAAAAAGCATTAGAATAAACATTGGGAGAAACTACAGCAAAATGTTAGCAGTGATTATGTTTGAGTGTGGGTTGTGGGTAACTTTTGTTTTCTCCTTCATGCTTTTCTATAGTTTCCAATGTTTCTATAGTTAACATCTTTACTCCTGTAATCGGAAAGGCGACACCGAATATAGAATCATCCCCTCAGGTTTGAATTGAGAAATCAGATTCATGCCGATGGTCCCCGTGGTCTCTGGAAGGGCAGGCTGGTGTGGGAGAAGCCAAGACAGGGTCCACGGCCCCCCAGACACGGAGCGGGGGTGCGAGTCTGCATTTCCGGGGGGGCTGGAGCTGCAGGTGTGATGTTGGGGTCAACAGCATCTGCGGTCATTTCGAAGCCCCAGGAATGAATGGTTGAGGTCACAAAAGCAGTGAGTTCAAGGTCAGAAAAGAGACCCAAAGCCTGACCCTGGAGTCCCTCTGAGACACCCGGGGAGGCAGGGGCTTGGCAAGGGAGACGGGCCTGGGGCCCCCTCTGTCACTTCATTACAAGTCTTTGATGACTAAAGGAACAGACGACAAGCTCTTGGCACTGATTTATTCTCAAACTTGACATCATTCGCCTGCACATTTTCCTTTATCTCTCTTTCTCCTTTCAGAGCCAGTTCTTGAAAAAAAAAAAAGGGGGGTGGAGAGGAGGGGACATGCACTGTTCTTGAGAATAAAACCATGTCTAGATAACAAAACCATCAGATTAAAAAATGCTGATTCTGGGGCATCTGGTGGGCTCAGTCCCTAGAGCCTCAGACTCTTGATCTTGGGGTCGTAAGTTTGAGCTCCACGTTGGGTGTAGAGTCTACTTCAATGTTTTAATTAAATCTTTTAAAAATTCTGATTCAACGTTAGTGACCATCTTAGCGTGTAAGGGTATCCACATCAACAGGAAGCACTTCAGTGGACTGGAAGTGACCCAGTCCTGAGGGACGGGCAGAGACTTGACTCCCTTCTCCAGTGCATCCCTTGTTGAATGTGCAGCTGGGACTTAATGAAAATCAAATGGGTGTCCGTCTTCCCATTCAGCAGATCAGTCCTATGGGGCTCTGGTTTGGATCCAGCACATTAAGTGAACTCGGTCCCACAAACGTGGAATTCTCGCCTGCCAGTGTTTTTAAAAGATTTATTTCGAAACCAGATCACATTTTTTTTTTTCGGTTTCAGAAACATCTGTTTCTGAGGGCAGTTTGTTTCTTTTCTGTGCTTGGGAGGGTAGCTTCCTTCCACTGCTTGGAAGGAAAGAGCACGTTGGATTTTGCGGTCCCCTGGGTTCACAGCCTAGCGGCTCCGTGGAGGACTTCGAAGAGTGACCAGTTCACTGGGGACAGAAATGTTAATCCCTGTAGATTAGTTGGTTACAATTTGGGACCGACAGGGGCGGAAGAGAAAAATGAGGGCTCCCTAGCCTCCGTTTCCCCTTCTTGGGAGCAAGGTGGCGGGGGTGGAAAGCCCAGCCCTTCCCCAGGACCGGGGGAGGGGGGGTTGCGGGGGGTCCGCTGACGTGGGCTCAGAGCCTGAGTCGCCGGGCTGAAGCGAAGGCAGGCGGCCCAGGGAGTCCAGTCGGGGAGGCTCCCAGAGGCTGATCTGGAGGAACCTTCACATTAAACTGATTGATGGCCTGTCCGTGTCTGGGAGAGGTGTTTTGGCTTCCCGTCAGAGCCCCCATCAGACAGGCCTGTGCTATGAGAGGTTTGAAAAATGGCTCGGCTGAAAAAATGGACTCTGTTCAATAATAAATTATAATGATGATTTGTACTTATAGAGCATCCTTCAGCCGAGGGAGCTCTAAGTTCTTTATGGATATTAAGTCACCTTTCTCACAACAGAGAAAAGATAATAATTTTGTCAATTCAATATTCTTGTATCCCTTTTTTTTCCTTTACCGAGGGAGGAGGATGCTATTACAGAGGTGCTTTCTTGTATTAATTTGGAAGCAATAAGTCTTCCTTTCATTTTTATTCCGCTGGAATTCTCTTCTTATTGAATGCCACATCAGAAATTAAAAATGAATAGTGATGCCTAAAGTGCGTGTGTGTGTACATTTCTATGTCTATGTGGATATAGTATCTATATAAATATTTAATTTTTATGGTTTAAGCCTTCTCCCTCAGTTTTCATGAGCTAGAATTTATTAGCTACTGAACAGTGGGGCTATTATTATTTGCTTTTGCACCTAAATGATTTAAAAGTCAATTATGAATTGGCTAAGGGGATTGGAGAACTGTGCATGTAACACGGCTCCGCAATTTCGATTTGTTACCAAGTGTCTGGAATGAGGAAGTGCCCAGGGTGGGAAATAGCCCACAGACGTGCCATACGGATATTAAAGCGACCAGACAGAGGCCCTAGGTCACTGGGGTCACTGGGATGTGAGCAAGTCGGCCGGGTTTCATCCGAGTGGGTTGGGGATGGGGGCAGACGGTGCTGGAGGATATACAGGCAGACACATAAATCTGAGAATAAACCAGAACCCCAGGACCGGCCAAAACAATGAACGAGGGCCAGGCGAGCCCAAGAAGAACAAGTCATAACAACCAGCCCCGGCACTCTGGTCTGTCCCTAGCAACAATTAGAGCCAGCGCCAACCTCT
>NW_027529596.1:2114035-2118651 GCF_008692635.1 Crocuta crocuta
GATAAACCTTCACTGCGTTTCCTGTTTCTCTGCAAAGTGCCGTGTTCTGAGTCTCCAAGGCACAGAAGCAGGCTAGATGGACGCCGGTAATAACCCCATTTTTGCTAAGCAGAAAATTCCCTTCTAGAAATGGTGTCTTTGAACATTCCAAATGGGAGATGAGAGCTTTCAGGTGGTTAAAAAAAAAAAAAAAGTGGAAAATAGCTAGGTACAGCTCGCGCCCTGGGCCCTCGCTGGGGGCTTTGTGACTCTGTGTGAAGGGCCACCGAAAAGCAGGTTATTTTCACCCAGGAATCAGCCAACAGCAAATGGTGCATCTTTGTTGACAAGCGGGGTGTCCACAATAAATTTTTAAAAGTGTGAGTGCACGGCGATGAGCACTGATAATAAATCTTTGGTCGTCTCCAGGAGTCTGGGCTGGAAGCTAGAAAGGATGAAGTACTTTGGAAACAAGAGCCAGGCCTTCTGATGCCTTTTCACGTTTACCAGCTAACCAAGCTGCTCCGGCCTGTGGGGCTCGTGCTGACTGGTTTTCAGTCACCTGACTTCTCAGCAGTCCCCACCGCTGAGCACTTCTTGGACACTGTATGCATGCGCACACACACACACACACACACACACGTGAGTACACGCATGTGCATACACGTGTACTGATGCTTCTATGCTTAAAGATACACATAGAAGCACACTTTCCTCTCATAAATGAAACTGGATGCACATTTATTTTCAGCATTTGAGTGACTTTTAAAAAGTTGGAGTTCAAGAGACAAGGCTGGTGGGGCGCCTGGGTGGCTGAGTCGATTAAGCGACTGACTTTGGCTCAGGCCACGATCTCGCAGTTTGTGAGCTCGAGCCCCGTGTCAGGCTCTGTGCTAACAGCTCGGAGCCTGGAGCCTGCTTCGGATTCTGTGTGTGTGTGTGTGTGTGTGTGTGTGTGTGTGTGTGTGTGTGTGTCTTCCCTTCCCCCACTCATGCTCTGTCTCCCTCTCTCCCTCTCTCTCAAAAATAAACATTTTTTTTAAATTCTTAAAAAAAAAGGCAGGACAGGGAAATCATTATTTTTCTGGTTATCGCTAAGTGTAAATTTCCCCCAACATCATTCGTCTCCAGTCCTAACATTAAAAAGAAAGTAACAAAGTGATAACAGTATAAAGCTGGACTCAAGTGTCATCCACAGAACCGTCCAGCTCAGTCAGTCCGTCCAAAGACAAACTGATTTTTTTTCCCCTGAAGGAAGTCAGAGTTAACCTAGCAAATGGTCAGACAAGCATGCAGGGGAGGGGGTTCTTTTCTTTGTTACTTGATTTGAGGTTCACCTGAGCATGGTGATTGGTTCCCGTCATGAGGTCTGCGCTGAGCCGCAAATTCCAAAGCCACGACCAAGACCCCAGTGAAGTTAATTAAGTTTGAGTCTCGGGCTAGTTGATGCCAGAATAAATCTAATGGGCTGTCAGCAGCCTCCGCCAGAAGAGCAGAGCTCCAGTGAGGAATTTCTCTGCAGTAAATATCACTTAAATTCCTCTCAAAGTTGGAGCTGGTGTCAAAGTCCAAAAAAGCAATATTCCCTGGCAACTGCTGTCAGGAGTGTGTTTGTGCCTGGCCATGCATCATCTGCGCACTCAAATTAGCAAAGAAGAAAGATAGTGAGTTAATATCACCCAGCTGACTGCTTCGAGAACTGCTTAACTGCAGCCGGAGAAATATGGAAAGGGCATGGCCAGTCATCAATGACCTCCAAATGACTAGACGCTCAGAATTTTCTGGCAGCCTGGGCTAGATAAATAATTCCTGCTGTGAAATAAATAAATTCCCTGAAATATTTCAGGGAGACCAACGGCTTTACTTCTTGTTCCCTGGGCTACAGGGAGCCGAGGAAGCACAACGGGTGCGGACGGAGGAAGGTGGGGAGCCTACCTGAGGTTGTCTACTTTCTTTCTGCCTCGCTGCCCTCCAGGCGGGGGGCGGGGGGGGGGGAGAGCAGGTGCCCCAGGAGGCTGACGAGGTGGGGGCTCTGGACGGGTCTTTGGAAGGGAAGGAAGGAGACAGGAAAAGAAGGAGGGAAAGGGGGAAGGGAGGAGGAGGGGACTCAGGAGGGGAAGAGGAAGGCAAGGGACGGCGAAATCAACAAACGAGGAAATACACAAAAGCTGGGGAGAGAGAGGGAGGGGGGAGAGAAGGAAAGAGTAACGAGATTCATGGCAGATGAATATTGCAGTCGGTAACTGTGCTTCTTTTGTTCTTTGTCTTTGCTTTTTTTTTTTTACACATTAACTTGACGATTTTTGCCTTTAAAACAGAGACGAGTGAAGTTTCAGGTTAGCGCTGTCACCGGTTTGCAGCTAAAAAAACCAGCGGCCGAGTTCCTCCCTTTCCCCATCTTCACTCACCCTGCTTGCTAGGCTTTCTGCTTTCAGAAGGGGCACGGAGTGGGGTGCTGAGAAAAATAGCTTTGGGGAGTTCGAGGTATCGGGGCCCCTACTCACTGCTTCTGGGATCAGCCTGGGGCCGGGTGCCCAAAGCAGGAGGCAGCCTGTCCTGAGATAGCTTCTCTCAGGGAGTTTGCGAAGGGGACGATTTCGGAGCCCTCAGAAATGTTCGGAGCTGAAGCTGAATTCCTCCTCCCCAGAACCCAACACACAACTCACGGCAGGGAGGCGGCTTCTGTCTTTGGAGCTAAGTGTTTGTAAAAAGCCAGTGAGAAATGCTGGCTGGGCAAATAAATAAGCCGCCTTCAGTACATCACAAATTGGGAGGCAGAACACTGTGGCCTCACGCTGGGCTCCGTGGCAATCCCAGGGTGATTTTGTTTCAGAAGAGTGGCATCTGCTTGGGGGGAAATTACAAACTCATTATTTCCGGTTGTAATTGAAGTTTATCAAAGGAAGGGAATTTAACAGCAGCTTTATTAATGCCCAGTGAAAAGGCAATTGCTACCTGCCACACTTGGCATATTCCGGAGAAAAACTATGTACAGCCAGACATTCAGCTGCAGGGGCTTCTATTTCTGAGGCAGTTATTAAAGACGCGTGTCTGATTAGCCAGAGTCAGGATTTCTGGGGTGTTCTGTGCTCTTATGGAATGAGAAGGCCATCTCCAGGGTGTGTGCTCTTTTTTTTTTTTTAATGTTTATTTAATCTTAAGAGAGATAGAGAACAGGAGCAGGGGAGGGGCAGAGAGAGAGGGAGACACAGAATCTGAAGCAGCTCCAGGCTCTGAGCTGTCAGCACAGAGCCCGACGCGGGGCTCGAACCCACGGACCGTGAGATCATGACCTGAGCCGAAGTCGGACGCTTAACCGACTGAGCCACCCAGGCGCCCCTCCAGGGTGTGTGCTACTTAAGCCAGCAAACAAAACATCAAACCTTTAGGACCCCTTTTTAAATTGGTAGGATGTCGTCTTCACAGAAAAAGAACATTTATTTCGCTGGAGTGAATCACTAGTTTTACTTCAGGCAATAGGTCGGCATCCTCCTTCATTCAATAATCTTAGGAAATAAATTTATGTAGATTCGGGTCAAATTCCAGCCATTCATTTCAAGGAGGTCTACTTTTTTCTGTAAGTTTAAAAGTTTGATTCTGCTTGAAAAACTAATGACTCTGAATTTGGTGTTCGACTATTAAGTTGGCACAGATTTAGTTCAAGTGCGCGCTAACCTGGAGGCTGACGTTGCAGGATGAAGAGAAAAGCGATGCAAGTTACAAACCTAGATTCCAAATATCCCAGCAGAGGCCTCCATGAAGACCACTTTCATTTTGGTGCGTGCGTGTGAATTAGCGTGTGAGTGTTACACTCCCCTCCCCCAGGCTCCTTTGGAAAAAAAAAAAAAAAAAAAAGGGATGATGACTTTTTCAGGTCTCCGCTCCCAGCTACGAGGGCTTTGGGTGTTTGAAGTCAGAGGGGAGGCAGGAATGAGCCGCACTAATTGGGCGCGTCCTGGGGCGCTGCTGTAAAGGCCGCCCGTGGTATCCGGGCTTCTGAGTTTGCTGTCTGGGATTAGGAAAGGCCTGCTGGCCCGGGTCCTGGGTCAGGTCGCAGACTTGGCTGTGGTTCCCGGGATGGCTCCTGTCCGAGAGGGGACAGTGTGACCTTTCTTCTAATAGCCCAGAGCGGTTCCTGCTCGGGGACGCACGGAAGGGCTGCGCAGTCGCCAGGAAGGGTGACCGGCTGCCTGCCTCGGGGGCTGGGTCCAGCGGAAGGAGCAGTCCCCAAGCCCTTAGGGCCTCGGCTGCCGGGCCGCACATCACCCCAGGCTGCCGGAGGTGTCAGGCCCTGATGCTGCCCCCAGAAGGGACCATCCGCGCTGGGGGGAGGTGGGGGAGGGGGAGACGATGATGGAGGAAGACAAGGCCGGGAGGGAAGCGGGAGGGGGGCTGGAAGCGGCCAGGAGGGCAGGTCTGTCGCCGGGATCTGCCCCTTCTGCTCACGGTCACGTTCTCTCTGACGGCACAGACACAGGGACAGAGGGAGGCCAGAGGCGGCGGGTGCCTCTTCTCTGTAATTGGGTCTGCAGGCCCCAGGCACCCCTCCCGGCAGGGGCTGCCCCCCCACCTCGCAGCTACTTCCCCTACTTCCTGCTCTAGTTTCCGAAAGGCGGGACAGGCGGGGGGGCGGGCGT
>NW_027529596.1:2118918-2128253 GCF_008692635.1 Crocuta crocuta
TGGGTTCAAATCCCCTCACTCACACCCGCGGCAGAGCCTCCCGGGCCCCAGTCCGGGCCCCCCCGGAACGCAGCTTCGCCAGCATCCCTGCCCGCCGCGCAGGCTGTCTTCCCGCGGGTCCAGCTGCCCGGCCGCTCCTGGCACCAGGCTCACACGGGCCCCTCCTGCCCTCCCGGCGACAGAGCTGGCTTTGGGAGTGCTCCCGGGGACCCTGGCCCGTGACGCCAGGACGCAGCCGGACCCCCGTGTGACCCTGCCCCGGGATGCCAGCGGGACTGGGGGGCCCGAGTGGGATGAGGGGGCAGATGGGCTCCGCACGGGCTCAGCTCTGCCGGGAGGGGACGGAGGAGGCCGAGCCCCGTGTGACCTGCCCCGCGCGGGGTGCCCCGCTGTCCCCGCAGCTTCTGCCGCCCTGTGCGCCCGTTGGCCCCGCGTGCCCCCAGCTGCCCACATCCTGCCAGTGCCCGCCTGAAGCCCGCACAGTGATTCGGAGGCTCAGTGACCCGAAGCGCGGCTCAGGATGGGGGGGTGCATACAGGCCTCGAAACCGCACTTGCTCGTAGTCTCTGAATTCAAAGGCTTGTACTCGGACGCGAAAGCAGGGACAGGCACGGGATGGAGCTCGCCCACAATTTCAGAGGCCGAGATGGAACACCTCGCTGCGATGTCTTCCAGTGGCTTCTCCACCGGGACATTTCTGGCTCTGTCTGTACTTCCAAATCCAGAGGTGGAACCGAACAGGAGGAGACCCCGCCGGGCCTGGTGGGCCCGGGCCGCCTCCTCAGAAGCAACCTGTGAGATCGCCGAGCCGGCCAGAGGGCAGGTGGCGGCCAGGGCTCACAGGGCGCACCCCCTCCCTGGGAGACGGGTGACAGCCCGGCAAGCCGCCAGCCCCCCGCCGCCCACGTCTCCCCCCCGCGTCCCCAGCTGCAGGGGCACAGGCTTTGCGGGGCCTTTGATCCGGGCACACGAAGTACGTCACAGGTGAGCACTGGCGGCGTGGGCTGCCGACTGACAAACAAGCCCCAGGAAAGCCTCGCCCTCCAGCTGGGCTTCCAGCCGCAGCCCCGCTGCCTGCTGGAAACGCACAGGGGCCTTCTCCCCGCTGGCACGCCCCTCCCCACCCCCCAGCCCTGCTCGGACTCCCAGGAGCTCAGAAATAGCTTGACTAAGTCAGGGTGAGAAACTGCTCCTCTTCCGGCACCCTGCACACAGGGGCAGATTTCTCTGACGCTTACGTCCCCACCTCGACGTCCAGGACATAAAGCTCTTAGTCTTAACCTTATTTCTTCTGGGCAAACTTTGGAGGGGATTAGGGAGAGAGAGCTGAAAACGCAGAGATGAGGGAGGCAGCCCACTCCAGCCGGGCTCAGCCTCAGGGCCGGCGTTCAAGCAAAACCACCGGGCTTTATCATTTATTCATTCATCAAACCCCTATGACTACCTCCTTCATGCTGGCGCCAGCTAGGGGCCGGAGAGTCAGAGAAGAATAAAACATATTCCAGATGTCGTGGAGTTTAATTTTTACCGGGGACAGGCTCATCATCGAATAATTAGCAAACATGTGTCCAGAATTGCTGTGTCTGAAAGTCAGAAATATTACCACATTAAATGTTACCTTTAAACAGAATGTTAACTACATTTTCAAACAATATGTTCGCTATGGTTTTCTTCAACCCGCAGACACATTATCAGGAAGTTTTTCTAAATTCAAAGCAATGTGGCCAACTGTTGATGTGAAAAAATACAAGCAACGCACTACAGCCTGGAAACACAGAGAAAGTACTGGATTTCTTGCACCCTTTTCTCTTCTTTTCTTTTATTTTCTAAAAACCTTGTAAAGGTTAACATTTAGATCCCTTTAATGTAGAGGTACTTCATGTGAATAGGTATCTGAAAGTTGAAGGAAAATATTTTGAATATATTATTTAAAAATATAACTAACACTCTGTTTAACGATAAATTTAGGGGCATCTGGGTGGCTCAGTTGGTTAAGCGGCTGACTCTTGAGTTCAGCTCAGGTCACGATCTCGCAGCGCATGGGATCCAGCCCCACACTGGGCTCCATGCTGACGGCGTGGAGCCTGCTTGGGATTCTCTCTCCTTCGCTTTCTGCCCCTCCCCCACAGGCACATGCACTCACCCTCTCTGTTTCTCTCAAAATAAATAAACTTAAAAAAACCAATAAATTTAACCCACGATAAATAGAATAGAAACAGGTGCCCACTGAAGGGAGATTAGTTCTGCCTGAAGGAAGCCCAGAAGTTTTCCCAGAAGTGGTAACCTATGAGCGGAGCCTTGAATGCCAAGTAAAGCCTGTGAAGCTGGAAGGATGGGGGAGGCGTACAGGAAGCAGTGGGCCGGTGGCCCCTCTCCGGGTCATGCTCAGCCTGCCCGTTGTCGGGGTGTCAGCAGAAAGCTGCTCGGGATGGCGGGCCTGCCCCCGTCACCACCCATGAGAAAAGGCTCAGCCCCCTGCCTCGCTCCCAGCCTGGGGGGGGGGTGCAACACCCCCATCCGCTCACTCATGTCCCCCGCGCACAAGGACAGCAGGGACGGTGGAGGGCACGTTTGGGAACCGGCACACTGTGAGGTCTCCTCGTTATGAAATCTGGGGCGCTTCTCTTTCCGATGGCCGCCTCAACACGGCCCGCGGCAAGGGGCCTAGACTGTTCTAGGAGCGCCCTCATTTTGGAGGCAAAGAAGCCAGCAGAGTGAAGCACCTTCCCCAGGGACACACACGCGACGACGGCATCGGCCGAGGCTCTGGCGGTCCCTCTGCCAACTCGAAGGTTCTGTGCGTGCAGGGGGCAAAGTGCACTTGACCGCGCTCACGGCCACCACGCGGCCAGCCGCCCATCCGCGCCTCAGGTGTCCAAGCAGCTGTGTAACTGCCGATTCCCGGCTTCCTACCCGCAGCAGCCGGAACAGAGAGCGAGAAGCCACGGACCTCGCCCTTCAGCAACTGCGATCCGCTTGTGCAGGAAAGAGCCCCCCAGACGCAGAGAGGGTGACACACAGACTGCTCTTTGCACGGATAGTAACTGAGGCCCTGCAGGTGGTGTGGACCAAGCCGGGCGGAAGGGAGTGAGCCGGAGCCGTCGGCGGACAGTGGGGACTGTGCCCAGCACCGGCGCCCGGGCTCCGGCTCGCGGGCTTCACGGCAGCGGTGCCCCCCTAGCGGGGGCGGGTGAGCCCGGGAGGGGCCAAGGTGCCCGCGCCCGTTCTGGCCGCACCGCTTCTGTTTTTTCCTCCTCTGCGGGTCATTCTGGGCTGTTTGGACACCAGCCCTGTCTGTGGGCAGCTCAGCCTGCAGGGGGCCGCCCACCACCCGCACCCCCAGCCCCGGGAAGACACTCCGAGCCCCCGGCCGGCCGGAGCCTGGGACGCAGCGCCGGCGCAGCGCGCGACACCCACCCCAGCTCCCGCCCTGCCAGGCGTCTCACGCCAGCTGCTCAGCATCTGCCGGGACCCAGGGGGCTGTGCCGCCACCCTGGGCAGGCCCCGGGGAGCCGGCCCCCAGCACACGACGGGGTGCGAAGGAGGCCGGGCAGGACCGTCCCCTGGCGTAGGGTCAGCGAAGGCGGCCCTGGTAGGTGCCACTGATGTCCACCGGACGCACACGTCGGGCGAGTGAACGTGGGGACGCGCGACGGGCCTCGGGGCTGCCCCCCGTCAGGGAGCCGTGCACAGGCGCTCGGGCGCGCCGGCCTTCATGGAATCTTCCAGAGCCAAGCAAGCAGAAGGCGCTGGTCCCGGCGAGGTGTGGGGGCGCGAGCTCACACACAGATGCCTGCGCCCCCGCCCGGAGCGCCGGGGGCACGGGGCACAGGCCGGGGCGCGGGGGGCCCTGCTGGGGACGCGCCTGTGCGGGGACCCTGCTCGACCCACTTGCGCTGCGTCTGCAAGTCCCGTCCTCGCGTCTGCCNGTCCCAGAGCGGGGCCCATGGGGGGGATCCCGCAGCCAGTGCTCTGCCCTCGCTGGGAAAGCCCGGAAACCAGCGGCCAAGCGGGGCTGTCGCTGCGAGGGCGGCGGCTTCGACGGCAGGTGGANCCGCCGGCTGCCCTCGCTGCACCTGCCACGCCCAGAGGCTTCTCCGCCTCCCTCCCGGGCCCCTGGACGGACCTGGCCTCCCGTCGCAGCCCTGGGTACTAATAGCACCGATGATGCCCACGCCGTTTGCCGGCGCTAATTGCTGTCAGTTCATAGGTAGATGTAACCTTATACCCCAAACGCCTTCTAGTGAACGTTTCCGTATATGTTGGAGAAACTTCCAGACCCCAGTGAGTCATCGCTGGAAATGTACGAGCCGCAGCCCCGACCAGGCATCAGTCCCTGAGCCTCCGCTTAGGCCTGCCCAGGGCTGTGCGCCCATTTCATGTGACTTAGGGGCTCATCATTCATGGAAATTAAGTAAACCCCCCCCTCCTACTCTCCTGGCTCCTTCTGAATTAAGTGTGGAGAACATTTTTTGTGTATATAGATATTGATTATCAATGTCAGTGTCGATATAGGCATAGATATATAAACATTTTTATTGTGGTAAAGTGTACGAAATAGAATTTTACCATTTTAGCCATATTTCTTTTTTTTTTTTTTTAAATATTTTTATTTATTTCTAGGAGAGAGAGAGAGAGACAGCGTGAGCAGGGGAGGGTCAGAGAGAGAGGGAGACACAGAATCTGAAACAGGCTCCAGGCTCTGAGCTGTCAGCACAGAGCCCGACGTGGGGCTCGAACCCACGAACCGCGAGATCATGACCTGAGCAAAAGTCGGACGCTTAACCAACTAAGCCACCCAGGCGCCCCAGCCATATTTCTTTTTAATTACTGAGAGAGAGAGAGACAGCGTGAGCAGGGGAGGGTCAGAGAGAGAGGGAGACACAGAATCTGAAACAGGCTCCAGGCTCTGAGCTGTCAGCACAGAGCCCGACGTGGGGCTCGAACCCACGAACGATGAGATCATGACCTGAGCTGAAGTCGGTCGCCCAACTGACTGAGCCCCCCAGGCGCCCCCCATTTTAGCCATTTCTAAGTGTACAGTTCAGTGGATAAAGTTGTTTGCAATCCCTACCACTCTGTTTCCAGAACTTTTTCACCATCCCAAACCAAACCCCTAACCAGATCAAGATTTCTGTACGTGTAATTACACATACGCAGCCTATGATAATATGTCTTTCCTTTTTCATACATAAATAGCACACAGACCATTCTAGAACTTGCTTTTTTCGCCTACTTATCTTGGAGATCTCTCTATAGCAGCACATCCAGAAGTATCTGTTGTGTTTTTGGTTTTTTAAACTGCTACACGTGAATATACCAACATTTGCTAATTAGGGTCTTAGCTGGTGGATGTTTACGTTGTTTCCATTTTTCTGTTTTTGCTCCTGCAGATAATTATGTAATAAACATCCGTGTGTGTGTGTGTGCGCACGTGCACGTGGGCATACCACGAGGGCTTATGTGCGGAATACATTCAAGTCTCAGAGAAATGGCAAAATCATGCCTGGAACGTTGACATGAGGGGATTTGATAGAGTGGATTTCTTTTAAATCGTGTTAAAGCTCAAGTGCATAATGTGAGGGCCGAGTGCTGTGTGCGGACGAACACAGGCCTGGCCTCCCATCCACCCTCTGCTACGCAGGTGCCTGGGGACCTCAGAGAGTCACCTGGCCTCCCAGACGGCCAGTGTCTTCCTCTGCGAAGTGGAACAAATAGGATGTGTCCCCAGGGGGCTTAGGGCCCACCCTAGGTCCTCATTTTAACCAAATCCGTGAAGGCCTCTCTCCAAACCGAGTCCCATCCTGAGGCGCTGAGGACTGGGGCCCCCACAGAGGGATTCTGGCGGGGACCCAGTTCAGCCCATAACAGAGCTGGGTGCTGAGCGCGTGGTCCTGAGTGATGAAAGGGCCCAAGAATGGAGGGAATTGCATCCTTTCACTAGAAAGAAACCACTTTCCGTGTGGAAACCATAGCTCGGTTTATGGGGCGAGGGCGGGAAGAGATGGAGATTACTACACTCAGATGAACTCAGACAAGCTGTGGGTGATCTTTACAGGCACCGGCATCCTGGCGGCCCAGCCTGGATTTCAGGCTGGGCCTGAGCTGGTCTGGGCGTCTCCCAGCAGCCTGGGGGCCGAGGCAGCCAAGTTCATTCCAACGGACTACTTTTGTCTTTTAAACGTCATCCGCTTTCTTGAAATTACAAAAATAATGTGTATTCGTTGTAAAAGAAAAAAAAGAGAAAGACCTACAATTGCTCCTCGTCTCATTCAGAGAAAAATCCACTGGCTGAGAAGGTTCTAACCAATGCCGCCGCCCTCTTACCCGCTAGCCCCATCTTCTAGCGCTCTCCCTCTCCCACGCCCCCCCACCTCCCGCCACACCTACTACCTCCTTGCTGCTCAGATACACCAGGCCTGGATCCACCACAGGACCTTTGCATCTGCTCTTCCTCCACCAGGGGTGCCCTTCCTTCATGTATCCTCACAGCTGAGGCCTCTGACTATTCCTGAAGAATGGGATCCGTCTCTCTCTCTCTCTCTCTCATTTTGTACGTTCGGTAGTGAGTAGCCAGCAGTGAGATTGAGTCTTTTTATATGTTTATAAGCAGCTTGTTTTTCCTCCTCTGAGAACTACCTATTTGAATATTTCTCTTGGACTAGTTGTCTTAGCTTTCATCTTTCAAAGTTTTATTGATTGAGTTCTAAGCCTGTGAAAAGCCTTAGGAATGAAGGTGCTGGTCACAGAGTTATTTACAGTGGTGAAAAATTGGAAACAAACGACCTTCAGTGGAGAAATGGTAAATAAATAACAGAAGGATTACTACACAGCCATTAAAAAGGATATGCAGTAAGCCTATGCAGTAACGTGAAACGTGAGATATAAGTAAGTGACATAACATGAAAATATAATGTTAAATTACATTTAAAAAACAATAGGTTTTTTTCAGGGAAAAAATTTCATGTAGAATAATTATAATTTATGAATAACAAAGACTTTGGAAGGCAGTCTGCTATCATATTAATAGTGGCTCCGTTTGAATGTGGTAGTTTGGGTGGCTTTGATGATTTTGTACTTTCCTGCACTTTTATAATGAGTTGATTTACTTGAAAATAAAAAGAAAAGTGATCATAGGAAAACTTGTACAATTATTGCACAAAATCATAACAAATTTCAAGGAAATAATAATATAAGAAAGGAATTATTTTTCCATAATCTTGTTACCTTTTTTTGTTTTAATGTTTTTATTTATTTCTAGGAGAGAGAGACAGAGACAGCATGAGCAGGGGAGGGTCAGAGAGAGAGGGAGACACAGGCTCTGAAACAGGCTCCAGGCTCTGAGCTGGCAGTCAGCACAGAGCCCGACGCGGGGCTCGAACCCACGAACCGCGAGATCATGACCTAAGCGAAAGTCGGATGCTCAACTGACTAAGCCACCCAGGCGCCCCATAATCCTGTCACCTTTAAGAAATCGAACAACTTGGGGCGCCTGGGGGGGCTCAGTCGGTTGAGCAGCGGACTTCATCTCAGGTCATGATCTACGGTTCGTGGGTTCGAGCCCCGCGTCGGGCTCTGTGCTGGCAGCTCAGAGCCTGGAACTCCCTTCAGATTCTGTGTCTCCTTCTCTCTCTGCCCCTCCCCTGCTCGTTCTCTGTCTCTCAAAAATACATAAACGTTTAAAAAAATTGTTTAAAGGAAGAAATCCAACAACTTGCTTTCTTCCTGTTTGCTTCGGAATTCTCGTCTATGGGAATATATAATTTGTGTGTAGCTATGACCAGATAGATATTTAGCTTTACAATGAAACACAAGCATTTGAAATCCAACATTCGAGGAAGGGGGGTCGAGGAGGCCTTGGCGGGTCACAGTAAGTAGCGAGAAATTACGTGGCACCAGTGTGTTCTGCAGGGCAAGGCTGTCTCCAGGGGGTCAGCCTCTAACGGCGCCGGCCGGGCCGGCCTCACATTCGGGAGCAGGCCGTCTGTGACGGTGATGCTGCAGGCCTCCCAGCCTCCCGCCCCCTCAGAGAAAGAAGGCCAAGTGTAGAGTTAGAAACACATCTGCTAACGTGGTGTGATCCGCAGAGAAAAGGAGTCCGTCCCTTCTCAGCCTCCAGAGGAACCCCTCTCCCCAGCCCCGGGGACCAGTGACTTGTCCAAGGTTAGTGCCAAATGGTGGTGAGGACTCTGGACCAGAGAGTATCTGGGCTACAGACTAGACAGGCCTGAGCTCAGCCCTGGATCTAGACCTTTGGCATGTGATGAGCCTCTCTGAGCCTCAGTTTCCCCAGCTGTAAAGGACTGAGACTCACATATGCTTCAGCTGAGGGTTACCATCAGCACCCAGTGCATCTATCTCTCCTGCTGCAGTGAAAGTTGTTCAACGAAAGGCAGCAAACCCCTTGGCGGGGGAGGGCTGGGTCCCTGAGCCGGGGTCACACCCCACACAGGCGCGCGGACCTGCTGCCACTCTGCCTTCCTGAAGACACGTGACTTCCTGTTTTCTAAATTCTTAGCCTGCAATGTCATCGCCCGTTGTGTCTTCGCCTGGGCTGAGGCTGGGCGGCGGCACGACCCCGGGCTCGAGGTTAGGGCTGCAAAGGGCGGTCGGGGGGCTGGGAATCTGGCTGGTCCTACCTGAACTGTGGGCTTCGATGCCACTAGCGCCTGTGTGCTGAGAGCTTACTGGGTAGCATTTCGGGGTCACATACCCTGCGAGGGAGCTATGCCATTACCCCAGAGTCACACAGCTGCCTAAGCACCAGAGCCAGGCCCTGGACTCAAGTTCTCCGCCTTTAAAGGCTTTATTCTTGCTGGGATACCTGAGCGTTTCCTCTGAAGCGGGAGAGAAGCCGGACACGGGAGAGATTGTAAAGGCTGAGCTACAGAACGGGGAGAATTTGTGTTCTTTGTGCCTCTGAAGGCACAACTAGATTCAAGGCTGTTTTTTAACAGCTCTGAAAATGAGCGAGCACTCTCCACCGGCGATTGCGGAGTGGTGAGCTCCCTGTCGCCCCGGGTATTCAAGCAGAGGCTGAAGGTGTCAGAGAAGAAATGCCCACAAAAGGTGGGGGGCTCTCTGGAGAACAGGACTCCGGAGGCACCAGGAGACAGTGGGAAGACAAGGGACTGAGCAGGAGATGCTCCTGGGAACTTCTGAGCTTCAACTTCCTTGTCCGCAAAGCAGAATCCGTAGCGATTCAGCCCATGTCCTGAAGAGCTGTTCTGAGGGGCAAAGCAGGTAACAAAGTGACCTTTGTTGCTCTGAGGGGCAGGGCGTTCTCTGACCTGCACACCGAGCGCGAATGCAAGTTCCCTTGTCAGCCCCCCCCC
>NW_027529596.1:2128261-2128829 GCF_008692635.1 Crocuta crocuta
ACCCCCCCCCCCGCGAGCCCGGGGCTGAGGGGGCGCCCCCGGGCAGGGCCCTGTCGTCTCAGCTCATCTGCGTCACTGCCCTGTGATGTCAGTCTAGTTCGACCCCTTGAACTGAAACTCAGGCTAAGGAAGCTGTAGGCAAACACAAAGCCAGCAAGAGGGGGATTCAGAACTTGAATCCCTCTGGCTCNNNGGGGGGGACAGGGAAACCAGAAGGTGTAAGGCCCGCGAGCCGCTGGGACCGCACGGTCGGTCGGAACCCAGGGAGCAGTCAGGGCTGTGCGCGCAGAGCTAGGAGAAAACTCCGTCCTGCACCCACGGGTGAGGTCAGGAGGTCCCAGCCAGCTCTGCCACTAGCTTGCTGGTGTCCTTGAGGAAGTTGCTTTACTCCCCTGATCTCCGTTTACGGCCCCATGTTGGATCGGGCCCAACAACAGACCCCTGCCCACCTCTGGGCTCTCGTAGAATCGAGCTCGATCAGGCACAGGACCTAATTTTAAAAGTACAAATTGGGGTTCGAGTGCAAGGCGTCCTTACCGGTTGGACGTGAGGGAGCCGGGCGGTGGCT
>NW_027529596.1:2128862-2132512 GCF_008692635.1 Crocuta crocuta
CAGGAAGACAGACGGTGAAGTTCAGGTACAGACACCTCCCCTGAAGAAATTAGACTCTGTGAGGGCACGTGCCTCCCCAGGCTGCCCTCTGGGGCCCCGGAGTCTCCTGTCGGTGGTCAGCGCCAAGAAGCTTCCTGAACTCGGGACTTTTACAGACACAGAAAGGTGTATGGAGACGGCTGGGCTCGCTCTCACCGGTGGGACCCGTGACACTTGTAGATGTGGTGCCCCGTAGAGGTAGGGGCTCGGTCGGTCACTGGCCGTCGCGGCGTCTCCGCTGGCCATCTCCCCGGTTCTGGGTCCTGTGCCACACGGCCGGCCGGAAAGCTTTGGCTCACTGTGCTTAAAGTCAAAATCAGGGTGGCAGCGTGGGGGGGCNTAGGCGGGGGCCTGAGTCCAGGGCTCGGGGTACATGGTCCGCCCACGGTGCGTGGCAGCTGGCACAGCCCTCGGGCCGCAGGGGGGAGTGTGTACGGGGCCAGAGCTCGGGACGACACCCGGGTCACGGAGGTGACTTCTGTGGTGCTGGGCGTGAGCACTGGATGCCATTTGGCCCAAGGCTGTTCGCGCAGGTGGGTCCTGAGCCAGGGCCCCCTCGCCGCTGGGACCAGCGTGCTGGGAGGCAGGTCCTCTATCTGCTGAGCTTCTTCACCCCGCCACCCCCTGTCCCCGTCCCGTCCCCTGCGATGCCCTGTGCCCTGCGCACTGTGACCGAGGATGGCATCAGCCACCCACTACGGGTCACCTCCGTGCGTCCACGGTCTAGCCTGTGGGACCGGAGGCCCGGTCCAGCCGTGCGCTGAGCTCCGCCGAGATTCTCTGCCTGCTTGCTCCCTCACCTGCTGGGGGATGGGGGTCCCGTACGGGGCAGTACCTGCTGGCCCGTCTCATCGATGCCTGCCTGGTGGCTGCCCGTGTGGCAGGGGCTGCGAAACAACCAGAGTCCATGTTCCCAGTTCAGCCAGGCCCTGGCCATCGCGAGCCCCCGGCCATCGAGTCCGGACTGCGGCGAGCACGCCGGACAGTGGCCTCCTGACTGCGACAAGAGCAGGCTGTGGGCCAGGCTCCTCTTGTCCCCGGGGCTCCAGTCCGTGTCCAACACCAAGTGCCCGAGTGCGGAAGGCCAGCTCTTCCCGGGCTCCGGGTCAGCAGCTCGTGCCCTGCCCCGGAGCAACTAGATCCACTTAAAACGCCTCTTTCTCGGCCTGGCCCGATCATTTGGGAGCA
The DNA here is from genome assembly GCF_008692635.1 of Crocuta crocuta. Lineage (NCBI taxonomy): Eukaryota > Metazoa > Chordata > Mammalia > Carnivora > Hyaenidae > Crocuta > Crocuta crocuta. The sequence continues at coordinate 2,130,090 of NW_027529596.1, forward strand.
CCTGCCTGAGGCCTCCAGCCTGGATGTGCTCCGGCCCGCGTGGACTGCGTCTCTGGGCCCTGGTGCGGTGGGGACGCGTGCGCGCCGTCACCAGCTACACCCGGGGAAGGCGGAGCGGGCATGGGAACCGGGGCCGAATCCCCTCGCTTTCCAGATGTGCCGAGGGTGCTTGTGCCGAGGACGGCCTGTGGGGTCCAGGCTGGAGAGATGGAGGCTCATGGGGTCAGATGCCACCCCCACCCCCAGTCGCGGCTAGAAGCAGTGTTCTCCCGCTTTGCAAATAGGGCTTGTCCCCTTCCGCTGGCCGCTGCCACCGTCACACCTAGGCCTGTGCTGGGAGGCTACTGTCGGGCTGTCTGTCTTCTTCAACCCACTTCTCTGATGGGAAGGCAGCATTTTCTGAATGGGAAATCATGTGACTGCTCAGCAGGCAGCCCCCTCACCAAACGCCCTGAGCCGCTTGGCTGTGTGGCCATGCACACCCAGGGGTAAGGCGCGCCAGTGAAGTGCTACCCAGTGTAAACAATTTTATTTAAGTAATTAAATTTTTTTTTTTTGAGAGGAGTTGGGGAAGAGCAGAGGGAGAGAGAGAATCTTGAGCAGTCTCCACATTTGGGCGTGGATCTCACAACCCTGAGATCAGGACCTGAGCCGAAATCAGGAGTCAGACGCTCAACCAACTGAGCCGCCCAGGCGCCCCTCCTGTCCTAGCCAGTTTAAACGTTTCTGATTCTATTTGACCCTTTCTCTCTGTCTCTCAAAAAAAAAAAAATGTGTTGGTGGTGATTTGGGGGAAAAAGTCATGGCGATAATGATAGCAGACACATTATTATTACGTGCTGGGTCCAGCACCCCATAATCAGTATCTTATTTAATCCTCACTACCACCTAACGAGGCAGGTAGTGTTACTGGGGCTGAGGACAGGAACTGAGAGATAAAAACAATTCGTGTTGACCAGGGAAGCAGCCACCACAGAGGTGTTAAACACCGCCCTCCCTCCCTCCCTCTGGGCCGAGGGGATGCAGAATGTGTACCGTGGATCAGGGAATGAGGCAAACCGAGCTCTGCCTTGGGGGCGAGGGTGCAGAGAAGAAGCTGGAAGCAGGAAGCGAGTGTCTCTGCTTCTGGGTTGGCATCCTGGAGCACGGCCTGCTGTCCGAGGGCGGCCCCTCTACCCCGTGGAAGCTGCAGCCAAAGCCGGGTGAGGGCAGGGACTCAGACCTTATATTAGACGTCATTGTCCTTGAGGAGGAAATTGACAAATCCATTTCTTCACTTTGTTTTCACCACAGCCTCAGGCTAGATATGGTTACCCACCATTTTACAGGTGAAGACACTGAGGCCCAGAGAGGTGAGGTGACTTGTCCAAGACCACACAGCTACTTAGTAGCAAGGGGGGCACTAGAATCTGCCTGACACCCGACCCAGGGCCCCTTCTACGTCAACATCGAACCCTGGCATTGAGCAGATGCCCAAGAAACATTTAGCCAGTTACGTAATGGAATTAGGTCCCGGTCCCTTTGTGGAAGTTTCCAGGCTATCACTGCCTTCCTCAGGCCCCTGCTCACAGCACAGGCGCAGCCGGACTGGGTGGAGGAAGAGCCCTTCCCTGGGAATCGTGTTGCAGTTCACACCCTCCCCTGGGTGAACCACGCACAGCGTACTTGTCATCGGCCATGCAGTCCGGTGGCTCTTTGGAAGGAAAGAAGGAAAACCTGTCCCTGTTCCTTCTCTCTGGGGGAGGAGACCAGTTCCCATCCCCCACTGCGCGGGCTCTGCCCGAGCGAAGAAATATTTCTTCTCGTTTGTTCTAAATTTACTGTCCAGTAATTTTTCTGTCCTCATTTTATGGGACAGGCAGCGGAGCGATTTTCTCCGAGTCCTTTTCTGAATCTCAACCACCCCGTAAATTACCGCCGACACCTGGTCCCCAGTCCCTAAGACAAAAATCACCCCGGCGACGGTGGCCTCTGCTGGGGGCTGGCTTACCTCCTGGAGGGGTTCAGATGCCCACCTGAGGCCAGCAGGGGACTTCTGGTGCTGCCTCAGGGCCGGGGGGGCGGGGGGCAGCGGCGGAGGAGGGGCGCATCTCCCCTGAAAAGCCCCCACTGTCTAATGATCGTCCACCTTGTGCTCCAATGTGGGGGGGAGGGGGAGGCAGGAATGCGGCCGCCGGTCTCCAGGGCTCACCCCGGGTGCAGGGGACCTCAGAAGCGACAGGTCAGCGTGGGGGCGCCCTGTGGGAGGCAGGCTCTCGCACCTCCAGCGGATGCAGAATCAGCCATTGAGTCGCCAGGGGCGAAGGGGGTGGGTTAGGAGCCCCCTTCATGCCCAGTGGAGGGGGCGTGTCAGCCCCGGGTAGGCGGGCGCTGGAGGAAGGGAGGGTGGGTAGGAAAGTCATGGAGAGAGGAGGGGGGGGGGG
>NW_027529596.1:2133642-2136157 GCF_008692635.1 Crocuta crocuta
GGGGCAGGTGCGCTACAGGGGCCGAGTCGCTGCAAATTCCTGGACGGAGGTAGAGTCTGGACCGCGTCTCCTCACAGTGCAGTGAGCTCTGAAATAAAATCACGTTTATTTACTCAAAACATTTGCTGTATCCCCTTCTCCAAGCCTGTTGCACTAAAATGCCCGTGCAATGGGCTCCTGGGCGGCTGTCAGTTGAGCGTCCAACTTGGGCTCAGGTCATGAGCTCCTGGCTCGTGGGTTCGAGCCCCGCGTCGGGCTCTGTGCTGACAGCTCGGAGCCCGGAACCTGCTGTGGATTCTGTCTCCCTCTGTCTCTGCTCCTCCCAAAATAAATAAACACTAAAAAAAATAAAATGCAGCACTAACTAAATTGACCAAGGTTAAGAGGGCAGTGGGGGTGCCACCTGCAGTTTGGGGCAGGACAGGCTGGATGGGTTTCTGAGCGGTGCTTTGTAGGATGCGTCCAGTTCCACGAGACGGAGGGCTGGCTGCAGGCAGACAGAGGCAGAGGATATGTAGAGGGAACAGTGCATGCAAAGGCACAGAGGCAAATAGTCCGGAAGAGCAAGGTGTGTCCCCAGGACTGTAAGTGTGTGTGTGGGGGGACAGGGACAGACAAAGCTGGGGCCATGGGCTGGGACTCGTGAGCAGCGGGAATGCCAGGTGCAGGCTGGGCGGGGCTCACCAAATGTACCTTTGGGGCTTATGAGACTCCTTGGGGCCCAGGGGAGGAAGGCCAGCACCAGACCCCCCTCCACCCCACCCTGAGGGGGGGCCGCTCAGTGCCCGGCACCGAGGAATGGGAGCCCGGAAGGGGGGTCAGCCCCAGTTCCCACAGTCCTGATGCATGATATCAACCGAACATGGGTCCTGCCCTCTCCCTGTGGGCCGGCCTTCGGGAGCCACATACCTGACCCGGCTGGTGGCATTCGTCCAGACACGGGCATCTTATTACAGAGGCTTCCGGGGACGCTCACACACGGCTGGGCTGCAGTGGGCCTGACGCAGCAGGCCTGTGTCCACTGGACAGCTTCACCTCCCCCCACCTGGTTTCTGCTTCCCTTCCGTCCTCCCAGGACCTGTGACCGCCCCCCCCCACCCTGAGGTGTCATGTCCCGCTGTTGAGGGAGGCTGCGGTCAGATGGGGTGAGGGGACTGGGTGCAGCCCCCCGTGTCATGATGACGGGTCCCGGGGCCGCCCTGGGAGGGTGGGGCCTGCGGCGTCACCAGACCCGCTGCTCACTCTGCTCTCCTGGCCCAGATGCACAGAGCTTCGGCCTCCTGGACCCCAAACTGTGCTACCTGCTGGACGGAGTCCTCTTCATCTATGGCGTCATTGTCACTGCCCTGTTCCTGAGAGCAAAGGTGGGTGCCGTGGGCTCCCCAGCTTGCTGGATGTTCAGAGGGGCCTCAGTCTTGGAAAGTCTCAGGCGTGGGCAGTGCCCGGAGCATGGTGTCCATGGCAAAGCAGGGACCAGCCGAGTGTGCCCCGTGGGTGGGCGGGCGGCCGGTGACCTGAGCAGTGGCAGGCAGAGCCCGGTGGGGGGGTCTTCCTGGGCAACCAGACGCACGTGCGAGCATCAGAGGCCCCGGGCGGGTACTGCTGGCAGCAGAGGGGCTTCGGGCAACGAAGCACGGGAGGTGGGGACCTGAGGCCTTTCCCCAGGTGCTGCTGTCCCGCTGCTGCCTGGGGCCACCAGCCTGTCCCTGGAACCCCCAGGCTCCCAGTCAGTAAATGCGAGGACCAGCCCAGAGCAGGGGTGCCTCGCAGAGTGTGGATTTCTCCCAGGGCGGGGGTGGGGGTGGGGGGGTGGCCATGGTGCCCGCGGCGGGGGGGAGGNGGGGCGCCAGTGGGTCTTCAGGGCCGCAGGTAAGAGGTTTCACTCTCCTGGGGCGACGGGACTCGGGTGGAATCTAGCTACACACGCGCACACGCACGCACACACAAACGCGCACGCACACACGCGCACACACACGCGCGCACACACGCACACACACGGTCTCTGAGATGCCGGTGCCCGGATGGGCCCGTTCCCGCCCCAGCCGGGTCCTGCTCCTTCCCTTGAGAGCTGGCCCGAGGGAGCCCCCAGCCCCCAGCCCCCCAGCCGGCAGCCTTCGTGTCTCTGACCCTTTCCCCTCGGTTTCAGGAGCTCAACCTGGGAGGAAGGCAGGAGTATGAAGTTTTGGATAAGAGACGAGGCCTGGACCCCGAGATGGGCGGACAGCAGGTGGGCGCCCCCCTCCCTGNCTCCCACGCCCGTCTCTTCCTCCGTCCGGTGCCTCAGGCGACACCCTTGTACCCAAGGCCCACCCACCTCCCCTTAAACTTCTTGGCCACAGTGGGGCCATCTGCCCCCAGAGGGACAGATCGGGTGACGAGGCCCACACCGGAAGGACCCAAGGCCACTGGACAAGAATCCTGGGTCCTGGGTCCCCCCGGAGCACGGCGGGGCTCCAGGCTCCTCGTGGCTCTGTTCTCGGCTGTGAGCTCTGCGGGCGGGGGGGGAAGCTGGGTA
>NW_027529596.1:2136194-2139336 GCF_008692635.1 Crocuta crocuta
TGAGGCCGCTGCAACCCCCCTCCTGCTTGGGGTCCCTGTTTCCCCACCTCTAACCTGCCCCTCTTTCCCAGCAGAGGAGGAGGAACCCTCCGGAAGTCGTGTACAATGTGAGTACGGGAGGGCAGGCTGGAGGGGTCCCTGGCGACGCCCCCCCCCCCCCCCTCACCCCCCTTCACCTTCCCGTGCCGAGTGTACCCCTACTCGCGGCCTGTGGCGCCGGCGGCCTGTAGAGCAGCCCTCGCTTGCCTCCCCCCCGCCCCAGTCCAGTGTCCCTTGTTCGTGGCCCCCGGGGGGGAGCGGCGAGGTCAGGCTGGGCAGGAGCAGGGCGGCAGCGCCCTCCCAGGGGCTCCTGCTTCTAGAAGCGGAGTCCTTCCTGCGCGTTGCCTCCTCCCGGAAGGCCAGCTCCCCAGCCGGCGCGCTGACCGAGGTTTGCAGCCGGTGCCCCGGGCGGCCTGAGGCGGGAGCTCCCTCTCCTTCCGGCCGCAGCGGCTGCGGGTGGCGCAGCGCGTGGGTGGTGTGTAAAGACACAGTTTGCTCAGATAAATGGCCCTGGGGGCTCCCGGCATCCCTCGGTTGTCCACGTTCAAGGTCTTTGGCTAGAGGTCCACGTTTTATCTGCGAACCTAACCCGAGCTTCTCGGCCGCGTGCAAAGGGCTGGCAGCTCAGAGAGGGTCCCCGAGGGCTGCGGGACGCGGGAGGTGGGAGCTGGTTGGGGACACAGATGCTCAGGTGAAGAAGGGCCGGGATGCTGACCGGGCGACCCCTGCCGGGCAGGAAGTCGAGAGGCGTCACCCTCTAGGGCAGCCCTCTGTCTTGGGCAGAAGTTACTCAAATCCGTGTCCCTCGCCCTCTTCCTTCCCAGGCACTGCAGAAAGACAAGATGGCGGAGGCCTACAGTGAGATTGGGGTAAAAGGCGACGTGAGTGCTGCTTCTTGATTCCCCAGAATTGGGTCAGGGGTGGGGATGCTCCCCAGGGGCTCCTCGTCATCTCCCAGATATGCCTGCCGTGGGCCCCGTCCCCACCCATTCCTCACCTCACCTGTGCTGGGCGCGGGGGGCAAAGGGTTAATCCAGCTCTTCCGCACTTGCCCGGACGTAAGACACCAAGGAAGGGCTGATGCTCTTTCAGGAGCCAAGTGGAGATTCTAAGACACACTAAGCTCTGTAAAAGCAAGTCACATTTGTCACCATCAGGACTTATCATGGGGTGTTCAGTGCCCAGGACTTTGGGACCCAAGGCATAATGGAAATGCGGGGTCCCTTGTTCATAAAAGATTAAAAATTTCCAAATGGTGAGAGCAGAGCACTGACCGTCCCAGGCAGGGACTGCAGGGGTGACGTGTCCGCCCAGCAGGCCTGGTCAGGGCTCTACCAGGTGGGTGGTCTGAGGTAATCCCCACAATAACCCGGTGAGACATGTGTGCTCCCCACACGGGAGGTTAAATAACTTACCCAAGTTAGTAAGTAGGGGAGCCCAGGGGCGGGTGGACCCTGCAGCCGGAGCCCACAGCACTATCTGGTGGCCATTCCCGGTGAGCGTGGATCCGTCGCCAGGAATTCTGGGAGTGGCAGGGAGGCCCGTTGATCCCAGGTGACAGGCGGCGTGGCCAGCCCCCGTGCAGCCCGATTCTAGGACTCCGGTGTCTGGGCGGACCTGCGTGGCTCCGAGCAAACCTGGGCCCCGTCGGAGCCGAGCCTCACCTGACTCTTCAGGCCCGAGGACCTTTCTAGCCCGGGGTGGGGGTACCAGCTGGGAGACTGTCATCTCCGGTTCTCTGGGGGTCCCTAGAGTAGAGGCCTCGAGCCGGAGGCCGCTGCTGACCTTCTGCCCCTTTGTGTCCCTCCCACAGAACCAGCGGCGGAGAGGGAAGGGGCATGACGCCCTCTACCAGGTAAAACCCAGTCTGCGCCGGGGGTTCTGTCCCTGGGGGCCATCTAACCAGGGGCAAGGCTAGACGCCCACGTTCTGCTTGCGGGGGGCAGAGCTGTCGCTGTCGGCTGGGCCGGGCAAACCCTAGGCCCCGGTGCAGGGCCGGTCAGGGCTCGGGAGCCCCCGGCCACCGGCCACGGACGAGCGGCAGCTGCCCGGAGGCTGCGTGGTCCTGCCCGGGGCGGTGGAGGCCGAGGACACCCCACAGCCGGGAGCTGCCTCTCCCCGCACCGCCCTGCGCCGTCCTGGGCCCTGGGCCCTGGGCCCCGCGTCCTCAAACCAAATGCGCCGGGCGGATGGGTGGGAAAACTGAAGGACAAAGAAAATCAAGAGAAGTAACAACTTTAAAAAGAAAGCGCTGTTGTAGCCAGGAGTCTGGTCTATGCAAATCAGTGTGAATAATTATGCAAACGAAGGCGAGCCCACCTCCTTCTCTAAACTGTAGCCCCCAGCGGGTCCTGACTTGGCTGCCCGGCTCCCACGTGGGGTGCGGCTCCGTTGCTCTGTCTCCGGGAGCCCCGTCTCCTCGTGACAAGTCCTGGCTCCCCGGAGGCCCCGGTATCAGGGACAGTCGACCGAGGAGCGAACCCTGATCCCAGCTCCGTGTTTGGGGGGCGTGGGGGCTCCCCTTCCGCTTCGGTCCACGAGGAGGCTCGTCTAGGCCCCGGACACTGCAGGGCTCCGTACCTGGGGGCTGGGAGAAGGGGAGGGTGTAGCTGGAAAGGAACCACTCCGAGGCCATTCCCAGCAGGGCGCAGAACCCCTTTTCTGGAGCCTTCTGGGCCCGGCCCCCGACCCAGGGCACGACGGGACCATTCCGAGGCGTCCGGAAGCCCCTCGTTGGCCTCCAGGCAGCCTGGAGTCTGCACGGAGCTCCCGACCCACTTTTCTTTTCTGATTGGCTTTCACTAGGGGCTCAGCACGGCCACCAAGGACACCTACGACGCTCTCCACATGCAGGCCCTGCCCCCTCGCTAACAGCACCCGGCAAGTCACCCGTCACAGGCCACACCCGAAGGCACCCAGCTTGGGAAAGACACAGGATAAAGCGTTTGTACCCGGTTCGCTAGAATTCCTTCCCCACCACGGTATTCCTCTTTACGAATAGGATGCTTCGCGTTGTAACGTTTGCCGCGTCCAGTTTGCGCCCGTCTCCCGCAGAGCGCGTGGGCCCTGGCCCCCGGGGTGCGCGTCCCCAGGGCTGCGGCCG
>NW_027529596.1:2139432-2139754 GCF_008692635.1 Crocuta crocuta
GAACCCGCAGGTTCCCTGCCTCGGGCTTCCTGGCGGCCGTGGCCCCGGAGGCTCTGGGCCCCCGCCTGGGAGACGGTGCACACCCCTCAGCCCTGCTCAGTCCGTGCTTCGTCAAGTCCCTGGGGCGCCCCGAGGTCAGCGCGCCCTGATGGGCTCTGTCGTCCTGCCGCCGCGGGGCGGCTTTGCTCCTGCTGTAGACCCGGCCTCTGTTGGCAACTCCTGCCTTCAGGTCAAGGCCACTTGTAACCGGGGGCGAAGGGGCTGTTGTGCGTCCCCGTGGAAGGTGTGGGCAGAGGGGGCCGTGGGAGGGGAGCGGGGACGG
>NW_027529596.1:2140003-2140406 GCF_008692635.1 Crocuta crocuta
TGGGGTGCGGGGGACACAGGAGGAGGCCGTCTTCGGTTGGGCGTATGTTCCCTCTGGAGAGGCCAGCGTCTGTGGCCCAGGCGCTCAGGGACCCAAGAAGCCTGTGCTTGTTCCCCGCCCCCGGAGCTCGCACTTTCCTGGGGGAAGCGAGGTGAGAACAGTCAGGCCCAAGCAGACGCAGTCAGTGCCTTTACAGGTGCGAAGCCAGTGCGGGGCGAGGGAGGGGCCAGACCACACTCTGTCCAGGCACCCGGCCAGGTCGCCCTGGGTGAGAGACAGCTGTCACCGGGAAGGGTCACCGGGAAGGGTCATGGGGAAGGGTCACGGGGAAGGGTCACCGGGAAGGGTCACGGGGAAGGGTCACCGGGAAGGGTCACGGGGAAGGGCAGGGCGGGGGCCCCCT
>NW_027529596.1:2140488-2141826 GCF_008692635.1 Crocuta crocuta
AGAGAAAGAGCCTATGAGTGGGAAACCCTCTCTGTCCGCTGGGTTTTAATTTATACTCGGTTTGCTGAAGCCTTACTCTTTTGCATAATAAACGCTTTGGTGGAAACGCTTTTACTCCGAGCTTTATTTCCGCAGTCCGGCAGGTGATGGTCATTTGGTCGTCGGGCAGCATCTGGTGCTCTTGCACCAAACTGGTGACTTCCAGAGAGCAGCGTGGTTCCTTGGGAGGTGCAGGTGGCCACAGGCACACCTGTGGGGGGAGGGCTGGGAGTGGCCCCATCTGCGCCGGCGGCCGTGCCTAGGGGCCCTGAGTGCCGTACCAGTGGGCTGGAGTGCAGGGTCCCCGCACCGGAGCCCAGCTTGGCGCACAGGGAGGCCAGCGAGCAGCCAGTCAGCAGAGGGTGCCTGGGACTTGCAAACGGCTGCTCGCGTGCGGCACCAAACCCCAGGCTGCGGGCTTGGGGAGGGCGGGAGGGCGACAGAGGTCTCTTTCGGCCAGGTTCCCTCTGCTTGGAGCGACTGTATATGTGGCCCCCACTCCCCAAGCCAGCAATGCATGCTGGGTAGTCTCTGAGATCAAAACCCAAGGTCGCGGCTGGTGTGAGCAGCTGAGGTTCCGCAGGAGGGACGTGCATCTGTGCCGGGCATGTGGGGACCAACTCCGAGCAGAAGGCATGCAATTTGCAGCCTGGCCTCACGGCGGTGGCGGGGGAGTTCAATTCCTTTCAACAAATACTTGCCCTGCACCTACTATTTCTGTGCCCAGAGCTCGCAGGCGACCGCGGGGACAGACACACCGCCAGACTTAGGGGCCTAACACGTTGCCATTGGATTCCAGGCACATCAAACCATCACACGGCTGTGTCACCACGCGCACCGGCCAGGCAGGGGGGGAGTGGCTGCCAGCGGGGGGTACAGCCCGAGCCCCCACTGGCCGCAGGGGGAGCAGGGACGTCGCGGGTGGAGGGCCTCTGAGGAGGGACGGAGCGCAGGCTGCAGGCCCTCATCCCGTATCCTGGTCAGGAGGCAGGAGGGGATGGGAAGAGGTTGTGCTCGCTGCCTGAGCCCTTGTGGGCTGCTCCTCCTTTGTCTTCCGCTCCCTCTCCCTGGGCACTGTAAAGACCTCCCTGTGGCTGGATTCACCTGTTAGTCAGAGTGAGTCAGCCTCACACCCTGGACCTAGTTTCAAGGTCCGCCGAGGTACATGCAGGCCGCGTGACCCGTATGGCTGGCTTGAAAATAAGAGTTTGACTCAATTCCATCAAGAATCCAGCTCGAGATGCGGGGAGGAAAGCCGGCAGCGAGGCGTGGGTGCCACGGCGGGCCTGGGGAGGGGCT
>NW_027529596.1:2141831-2145327 GCF_008692635.1 Crocuta crocuta
TGGGGGGGGGGGGGAGGGAGCCCCAGGGTCCAGGGGAGGTGTCCCCGGCGCCGCCCAGTTCCTGCCCTTCCTCGGCCCTCGGTCTCCTCTCCAAAGCCAGCTGGGCTCCTCCATCCCAAGAAGTGACTGATTGGATAAGATGTGCCATCAACTTACCTTAAGTAAAAACACCCAACTCTCGAAATAAACGTCCATTGTAGGATGCAGCCCTGTTTCGTGTTAAAATACAAAGATGGGTTTTAGAACAAAGGAGGGCATTTCACTTACCTTGAGGAACCCAGACATTTTGTGTGTGTTAGTGTGCGTTGTGTGTGCACGTGCGTGTATGCAAATTAAAATGGAAGCTTTCAGTATTTTTTAAAAAACTGCATTCGGTTGATGGCACCGATGTCAGGTAGGGCGTGATCAAGCCTTCTGCTTCCTGGACTATGGCTGGAGAAGGGAGGCACAGGACAGTTGCCAAGCCAGGCAGGTGACCAGTCCCAGCTGCCAGGAGGCTCCGCAGCGGACCTAGCGCCTGGCCATCGGGGCCGCTGTGCAGCCGCAGCCCGTGTCCCGTCCACGTGACTCTGTGCGTTTTAGCAGCCTGGTGCCAGGCGTTTCCGTGGGCCTTTGACTGCGTTCTGGCCCCAGAGGCCCTGTAACTTCAAGGGCTGGTTCTTGGAGAGGAGGCCACCCCCCCACCCCCCGGGGAACTGAGCCGGGCCACACCACAGCGGGTCAGAACAGGACCACTTTGGTAAGGGGCTCCTGGGCGGACGCTGATGGGCGCTCCATCCCCATCCTGTGGGGTGTGACAGGCGGGGTGGCTGAGGTCTTCCTCGCGCGGGTGAGCACGTCACTGTCGCGACCAGACAGAAGGTTTCTGTTAAAAACTCCAAATTGTTTTAAGGAATCAACTTCCCACACTTACACGCAAGCTACAAATCCGAGGGGGGGATGGTACCCTAGTCAGGTGACGTTGGGGACAAGGGAAGCCGATGTGTGCCTGCCCGTCCTGGGCCCTGTAGAGGGCGACAGCACAACAGCTGTGTCCCCCACACACACGTCAGGAAGCGTGCATGCGCGCACGCGCGCGCGCACACACACACACACACGGACTTCGTCTGCACTGACAGTAGTGAGGCAGGAGAGTTAGCTTCCCAAAGCCCTTCGACAGGCTGAAGGTTTCTGTCTGTGGGAAATTCACTTTCCGATTCAATCTTTCAGGGGCACCTGGGCAGCTCAGTCGGTTGAGCGGCTGACTTTGGCCCAGATCACGATCTCAGGGTTCGTGAGTTCGAGCCCCGTGTCGGGCTCTCTGCTCTCAGCCCGGAGCTGCTTTGGATCCTTCGTCTCCCCCTCTTCTGGAGAAGCCCAGGGACGCACGTGCGGCATGAGGTGGGAAATGCAGGAGGGGCGCAGAGGGCATCAACAGTACGTGTGGGAAAGTCAAGTTCACTATCAGGTCTGTCATCAAAGACCCGACTTTAGGACCAGTCAAGGGCCTGTGTGTGTGTGGTCACACAAATCCCGGGGTGCGGGGCCGCGCGATGCTGGGCTGCAAAGGCAGATGGGGGGGCAGCACTCGGACACCGGCGGCGGCAAGGAAACGCCAACAGTGTGAAAACACTTGGAAAATGGTTTAATGATGTTTTACAACAGAAACGAACTGTACAGTTACAGTAAGTTTAATATATATATAAAAATTACAGCAGACAAATCCATCTACACAAAATCTACCATTTCATTCTGACTCACTGTCACCTACGCAATCTCTCCCAAGCCTACAGCCCCGGCGGAGGCCCCGGGAGGGGGAATCATATAAAGGGCACTTTTTAAAGAGACAGCACCGCTCATATTCCCCACCACCTCCTCAGGCCTCGGAGGCACATCAGCTAATTCCCCAAAGTGGAAAGTTGCTTGTGTTTTGGGTTTTCAAAATCAAGAAACCGTGTGTTTCCCAGGGGCCCCGGTAACAAGGTCCCCCGAAATCCAGGTTATCATCAGATTCTTACAGAACATTCCTATGGGAGGGGAAACGGCTAACCGGGCACTCTGGGGCAGTGAGGCGACACAGCAGCCACCAGGCTGGAGGTCACCTAAGGAGAAATGCAAAAAGACTCCCAATCAACTACTCAGAAATTGTCACTGCCTCATTAGAGCTGCTGGACAATTTTGGAAAGAATCATTTACACCACATCTTAAGTTTCCACAAAAGAGAACTCAAAACTCACATTTTAAACTTAAGTACATAAAACAAAGTTTTGGGAGGCTAAGGGGCCAGTCCCCCCTTATGACCTTCCCTTGACAACAGTGGAAAAACACCCCTGAATCAATATTTAAAAAAAAAAAAAAGAAAGAAAGAAAGAAGAAAAGAAAAGAAAAAGGAAGAAAAGAAAAGGTGGCGGTGGTGGTGGTGGGGGCTAGTTAAGATATTTAAAGACAAAGAGGAAAGAAAAAACAACATCTTTAGGAAAACACGATCACTGTCTCTTTAAAACAAAACAAAATCCCAGTTGGGAACAGTAATCAGCAAATATGCAATCCAAATTGAACCTGGTGGAAGTTTATTACTGAATATTATGTACACTCAGAGCTTTTTCATTTTCTTTTTTATTATGAACACCTAGGCAGTGAAAACTGTTAATACATACATAGACACACCCAAAACATACAAAAATACTATTATTTCAAACTACTAAGAATAGGACAGTTCAGTTATTTTCATGCTATGACTTTAAGAGCATTACACTGAAACAAACAAGAAGTTAAACGACATTTTCTTTTTTTTAATATCCCAGAAATATACCAAAATATACATCTAAGCTTTGGAATTACTGAGGTTACACTAATGCAAGTGCTGGGTAATCGTACTTAATACGCAAGTCTAAGGTTCTGCAGGAAAGAAATCATCTTTGGTATCTGCATCAGGCTAATATTATTAACATTTGGATTTTGCTTTGGGATAGAGCTTGTACGACCCTAGAACCAAATACCCCCCCGCCCCCAATCAACTGAGATTAAAAAGATCCATGTAAAAAGTTCCTTCATTTGCAACCCCCCCACCCCCACCCCGAGTTAAAAAGTCACAGGCATCTACCTAGCACAAAGGTTGTGAAATACAATGCATAGTTGCAGTGGTGCTGCAGAAAGGAAACCGACTACGTCAGGAGAAAGGAAAAGCTCGATAATCATTCTGCATGTTTTCTCACAAACAGGGTGGCCACTTCCGAGCAGTTCCAGGTCAGGAAAAGAGAAAAGGCTCGGAAGGGCACCTCGGCGTGTACTCACTGTCATGACCCCAGAGGTCCAAGTACCCAGCAGAGCAGCCAGTCCTGCACCAGTGTCTTCAACGTCCCCCCCGCTCTGTGGGTCTGGCGGTCCGAGCCCCCCGTGCTAAGGCCCTGTGGTGGCCGTGGCGGCTGTGGGGCAGATCGGCACGGTGATGGCGGCTTTTTAAAATTGTTTTTTGGAAAAATCGGAAATGCCAATGTGTTCCACGGCGCTGGCCCGG
>NW_027529596.1:2146234-2158682 GCF_008692635.1 Crocuta crocuta
CATGACAAAGGAAAAAAGTGAAATGTGTATGCAGCAGTCAGCTTAAAGGAGCCTTTGGTGTCTTTTCCCTTCCACCCAAAGTCCTGAAAATGAGCAGAACCCTGAGGCCGCAGAGGGGAACAGGACGCCCCCACCCCAGCAGGTGGGGGCGGGGAGAGCTGGCCAGGCCCTGAAGACAGGGGTGCGGGGGGTGGGGGGAGAGCCGATGTTAAGAGACCTGCGAAGACCCCTTGCAACGAAAAGAAAACAGAAGATTGCAATTTGCCCTCAGTTTGCAGTAGCTTTTCAGCAGCGACATTCAGAGGCTTGAGGAGGTCCCGCCCTAGGCTAAGGCCCTGTGATGCTAGAGGCCAGAGTTCAACGTCACTTAGAGGAGGGAGGGCGGACTTGGCAACTCTGTAGGGTTGAGAACGTGAAAGCAGGTTACTCAATCACGAGTTAGAAATGAGGTATACGACAGCCCTGGACTTGAGGTGGGCGGAAGGCCCACCCCTGCTCACCCCGCCTTTGCTACTACCATAGAGGAAGGAGGCGGGCCTGCGGTCTAACGCGGGAGGGGGCGCGGGGCACCTCCCCCAGGGACTGAGTGATGCACACACGTGCCCTCGGGCAGAGGCAGGAATAAGTCTGTCTGGCCTCTCCCTCTGTCTGGGGCAGGGGTCGGGGGGAGGCACCCCACTGATGGTAATATGCCTGCAAAGTCTTATGCTCCCTCCTCCCCGCCCCTGCCCGCCCTCAACATGTGCAGCTGTGAACGCACCCAGGCTGGCATCGGTCCCCTCAGTTCTTAGAAGAGTTATGTGCCTTCTGCAGACCCGCGCAGGTTAAGCACCGCGGATGGGGCGGCCCCACACGCCTACGACCACAGCCTTTCCTGCCCTGGGAGGGTGTTCAGACCCTCAGAGCCCTGGGAGGCCTCGGGGGAGGCGTGGCCTTCCCCACCCTGGGCTCTGTCATTTTTCACCGTTTCATTCGAAGGAGATTCCAATTTTAAAGAAGTGTTTGGACGTCTCATTTTCCGCACAGCACTGTATCCGGCTGTCTGCCTGCAGACTCTGGGATATAATGTTCGAGAATCTCAATGCTGCTGCCAGGTTATGAAAGAAGCTTTAAAAGCTGCTTTTGAAAGGTTGTGGCTGATTTAAAACAAGGATGAACAAGTAAACAGAGAAAACGCGGGAGGACTTTGCAGCAGACCTCAATGTATTTTACGATAAATCACTCTCGGGGTCTGAACTATTTGACAGCGTCCTGGGTCTGAACTAGAAGGTGGTGCCGGGTGACCGAGCCCAGTGCCGAGCAGGCAGACCCAGGGACACAGAAAGAACTAGACACTGGAGGTTCCCTTCCGTGCTCCTGTAGCTTCTGGTTCAAGTGCTCTTCCCTTCAATATCCCCATCGCCTACTTACACACCCATCTAGAGCTGTGCAAAGTCACACGATAGTAATACCACTTTCATATCATGTCAGAACCATCAGACTATGAGTAAAGCTTCGTGAAGTTCTGCAACCTGATCAATTTTTGACAGAACAGTAAGAGAGTAATAAATGTCTTTTCCCTTTCTCCCTGTCTGTGCCCCATCAATAACACACCGAGACCATGAACTTCTTAGCTCCCTGGACTTGTGTGCAAAGCCACTGTGGGACAGCACAGCTCCCTGGGGGAGGAGGGGAAGTTCTGGTTTTCCATGTGCACCCAGACGACATCTGGGTGTCATCTGAACTCAAACAGGCTGTCCTGGTCCTACTGATAAGTGTCAGATAAAGGGAAATACAGAAAAAACCTCTATCCCCAGCTTTGGCCCCACCCCCACCCCCATATGCCAGCAACTCTAAGAACATCACTGCTACACTGAGCAACTCTATCCGCCTTTACAGAGCCAGCAGAGTGAACCTAAATTAATCTCTTTTCCAAAGCCAGGATAAACCAAGACGTCCTTCCAAAAGTGGGTGGGGGAGGAGAGAAAAGAGGGGAGAGGAAAGGAGAGAGGCACAGGTGCAGCTTTTCCCAAACCTCAGTCTCTCACTCCTACGGTCTCCGCCTGTTCTGAGAACGTGAGCACGAACAAGGACATGGCGGTGCCTGGTGCCCAAACCAAACCCCACTCACGTGCTGTGAGACGGATGGCTCATGTAAAAAGAACCTTCGGGGAGACAGAGTCTGCATCTGAACGTGGGGAGCCCACACAGTGCGACCCGGAGTCTGGGCAGGAAGGGCGCTCCAATTTTTCCCAAACCAGCATGCCTCACTCCCGTCCCCACCCGGAACCGTACTGTCCTCAGTCCGGCCAACCTACCAATGCCTACCGGTCCCGCCTCGTCACGCATGGGAGGCAAGCAGGCTGGCTTTCAACTGCTCGGGTCGGTCTCACCTCTGTTTGCATCTTTGGTCTAGACCGAATTAAGCCTTGGCGTGAGAAAAGGGAGGAGGGCTTTAAAATGCTGACAACACGAACAGAGGGAGACAAAAAGAACGAGTTTTGCTGGGGTTTCCTTAGACGAAGATGCATCGCGCACTTCTCTGTCCAAATTAAATGGCGCATGTCTACTCCAGCCTGTTTCTCGGCCACAGCCCCAGGTGTCTGCACATCCGTCCTTCGCCCGAGCTCTTGCTACACAGAGAGGTAATGAATCCTTAGGAGGGACTGGCGGGGTCTGGGGGCAAGAGCGGCCACAGGAAGGGGCATATACCTGCCTTACGGGGACCTGAGCCGAAAACACAGCCCACGTGTAACCTGCACGCCACCACCACACGCTCCGTGCGGCTCCAACCACGGAGAGGTCAATGGATCCGCAACCCACTGCAGAAGATAATCAAGTTTCCTTTGGCAAAGACATACGAGGAAAAACGAACACACGTGAGCAACATTTCCCTTCTAACATAATCAATTTCTCCTCTCCCCACCCCCCCCTATAAATTGTAGCCTATAAACAGGATCCCAAATACATACAGCATCAATCAGGTGTATCAGTCGTAATAAACATCAGTTCAACTAAATGCTACAGCTAGAATTATTTCCACTACTTATAAAGTTTATTTCTTTTTATTTGGTTTTTAGATTAAAACCAGGTCTGCAACGCTAAGCTATGCTGAGGTATTTTATGAAGGTGCCAGAAGCTAGCTGTTACCCACCAGCGTTACCTTCACAGACGAAGGCATCACCGTTCGAAAAGAAGAGAGGAGGAGGAGGAGGGAAAAGGAGCTCCAGGTTACAGAATCAAAGTGAGATTCGCTCAATCGCTGCCATTAGCCAAACAAGGACCTGGGGGCTTCAAGAGTGAGGACAATGAGAAGAAAGCACCAGCTCACAGACCATGTGGAAATCCGGGTGTAAATGGACAAATCTGAGAAACAACACATTCCCTGACCTGCTGATGAAATCCTCTCAAACACCTTACTGGAAATCTCAGGGGTGTCCCATCTAACTTCTTTGGATTAAGAAAAGAATGAGACAGGACAGGATTAGTATCAGCTTTTATCGATAAAAGCAGTTTATGTATTTCTCTATTCCTGTCCAAGCTCACATTTGTACTGTGTGAGCCATGATGCAAACCTGCATAATAGTGGATCTTAGGTATTTTTCTTCCAAGAATGGCAAAGACTTTTTCCTTCTCAAAACTGAAGGTAAATGCTAAGATTTCCCATTTTAAAGTGTCATCTTCAAGATGTTTTAAGACTGAAAATGACTTCGAAATGGCCAGGGCTATGATTAGATGAACAGTACCACACGTTAAATGCGATTTATACACGTATACAAAATGAACTCGTCATGGTTACAATCAAATTAATCCATTAATTCTTGCCCATTTGGAGAACTTTAAATTTCAGGTCGTTAGCCATTTTCTTGGTAGCACTGATGGTCTTTTCATATTTTCAGCTCTCAATAAACATGGTTTGAAGAGTAAACCAACTTTAAACGCATCAATTTTAGAGGCTGACTCAATGGAAAAGTACTGGGCCAAAATCTCATAAGGAATTGTTGAGGCTCTTCTTTAAGTGAAGGTTATCAAGCTGCACACTGCCCTCTGGGGCGGCCCGAGGGGGCCGGGCCCGCCACGCACTGCCCACAGGAGGGCGGCAGGGCTTCCCATCGGCCCTGGTACTCGGTGCACACGGGCTTCTCCCGGCTGGCACGTCTCCCTTTTCTTCCTATCCCAATGGGTTTACTTTTTTCTTGGTGAGGATAGAATGGATTGGGAACAACTTTAGACTATGAACTACAAAGAGTTTCTTCGGTAAAAGCCAAGAGGCTCTTCTCTAAGTTTATTATATACACTAATTGCAACGTTTACTATCAGGATTTATAACTTTGAATATCTACAATGATCTTCCATATTTGCAAATGTATCCAGCTTTCCCAGCAATTCAAATAGAAAATTTAATGTTAAAGACTGGGCTGACCTTAAAATACTGTGTCAAGAAAATATCTGTGCTTCTGGATAATATAGACAAGATCCCCACCTTCCCAAATACACGAGGCACAACAGGACAAAATAATGTAAAAAAGAGGTATAATTGTGCTTTTTTCCCCCAACAATGAATGAATTGTGTATGTAGAACAAAACAGCATGATAATCTCACACACACAAATCTTTTAATTAACCTTATTTTCCCTTAAAAAAAAAAAAAAAGGATTGTTAATTTCTAATAATGCTACCATGAAGTCCAGATACGTATGGTCCTGCACAAAATGCAAGCTGGCTATCCCTTTGGCGCCACTGCTGGGCAGCGAGTGAGTAAGCTGGGGCGGTGTTGGTCTTTCTTATCAGACAAATAAAAGGAAGCGCGTATTGTGTCCGGTAACAGAGATGAACATTCTTTTAATTCTACAAAGCTGCCTATATAATTCAGAAACATTTAGACGGATATAGCACTCAACGTATCTCTCACATCAGGAGCAATCACACTGTTCCAGTAAGAGGCCCTTTTCTAGGTCTTTCTGCTCTGCCCTTAGGATTCATACAGGGTATAAATAAAGTTCATGACCAAACTGCACTGCTTGTGATAAGCAGGATTCGATTACATTCACCACTCCCTAAGGGAGGGCCCATTACCCTGGGCAAATACAGAGATATAGTATCACTAAAAATGCATTCAGAATTAGTCTTTGGTTTAATACGTATTCACCAAATTCAGGGATGAAATAAAATTTGCATAAACATGGGGGGGGAGGAAGAAGAATGTACAATGAGTTATGATGACCTATCTGGCCCAACCGTTTAGAAATGCAGAAACCCTACCAAACACCTCTTTTTGGTTGAATGGCCCCCTTAATTTCCAGACTTTCCCACAGAAGGTGATTCAAAGTTAAGTCTGAGTACCTCAGCTTAGGAGATTCACTCAATTCAAAGAGCATTTCTTGAGATGATAAACACAAAGTAAAAAAGGGCTAAAGGTTGAGCCACGAAGCAATATGATGAGGAAAATATCTAGGGATGGTGACGGCAGGTGATGTTCAGCTAAATACCTTATCAACAAGCTGGTTTAGTGTTTCGTGTGTACACGTACAAATGTACTTTTCATTTTACAACTAGTCTTTAAATAAGAAAAAAATGAGAAAAAATTTAAAAGTTACCTTTGTCTGAGGACTGATTTCTTTTAAACACAGATTTTTATGCTGGTTTAAGGTTTATCCTCAGAAAGTGACACACACACACATATGCACACACACACGCACACACATGAAAAGGCAGAATCCCCTTATCCCAGGTTGACTAGAGAACACAGACAGGCCGGGGAATCGAAGACCATCGTCCTGACATTTAAAGCTTAGTATCTTTAAACTATTAAAGTCTGTTGGTGAATCTTATTTAGGAGAGGGAGCATCTTTTGAACCACACAGGAAAACCAACAAGCAAGCACAGCCTTTCCTTGCCCTTCCTCTTAATCCACCGGGTTTGAGTCTCTTAGGACTGGCTCCACACTTCCTTTGGTAGCAGTCTGGGGAAATTAATGCTATAGCCTCTAATCCCGGACGGCGGGTATCCGCATCTCCCTCCCTGAACCCTTCCTCCTACCTTCCCACTCCCAGGGGAGGGACTCCTTATAATGGGCAGCATCACCGATAGCCCTAAAACCGTTTGCACAGACTAACGTTAGAGATGACAATGCGGGATCAAAGATGGAAGTGAACTACGTCAGAGAAGATGAAGAGGAGAAAAATCAGTAACTGACGCTGCCGTTCTATTTACACACCAAACTAAATAAACTAGTTAAAATCAAGTTAATGTCTGCCCAGAGGATATTACAATTAACCAACACAAAAGATTAAAACAAGCAGCAACTTTTATATAAAATAAAGACAAATGAAAAAAGAAATTGTCAGTAGCATCTATCTCCTCAATGTGTCTGAAATGCAAGGTTATAAACTAGTCCATTAGTACAGCAGCTTGCTAAAAATTGACTTTGGTTCAAGCTTAGTTAAAAAAAACAAACAAACGACAACATAAAAAAAAAAAAACCACACACCACACATAAAGAAGGTGGATGGACATTTGTTAGTTTCCCTGCTTGCAGTTCACTGATTCTGGAGGGGTTTTCGGGAAGGTGAAGGGTGAGAAGAGGAAACTTCGGTTGATAATTAAATTCTCTGGGAGATAAAACAGGAAGACAGAAGCAACCAGAGAGACATGAACAAAGAAGGGACTAAAAATGTTTCTGGCCGTTGAAGATGAAGGCGCCTGTCTCCCACATGGGTGGCCACACACGAAAACACAGTGTCCGTATATCGCTGCCTTTCCCGACACCATGAAGAGACAAACAGAATCCAAGCTCTCTTGGGGACGGACATCAGCAGAGCAATCAGAACGAAAGCAACCTGCCCGCTCTCTCTCAGAATCCCAGCTCGAAAGGGGGCAAAGTGTGGTCCTGGGCCACTGGAGATGGAGGCAAGCAGCCACAGACCCGTGGGGAACGTGATCTTGGAGAAGAAGGGGCGCTCAGATGCGCCGCATCGCAGGGATCCAGTTGTCTGGGAAACGCTTTGCTACAGACACTACAGTAATCGTACGCTGGCACAAAGCGGGGCCGCGTCTCCGGGTCACCCTCGTCCCCCTTCATCTACTCCCGTCAACTCTTCCTTCCGACAGGCTCATTTACAACGTCTAGAAACACCCTGAAAACAACGCTAGAAGCGAATCACCTTCTACAGCCTATAGCGGGACGTGTACCGCCGTTCTGACCGACCGAGCTGGAGCGCCACTGATAAAGGAGACACTTGAGGGGTGTGCAAAGTTCCTGCTCAAAGTCCTTCGAAGCTTCTAAAGCCCCCGTGCCCAGCTAGTAAGTGCATTCTCCAGGCACAGGGGCAAGGAGACTCTTCAGGTTAGAGGAATTTGCACGTCGTCCAGCGAAAAGGCAGGCTGCGGCCCCTGGGAAGGGGGCCACGGCAGATGCTTCCCGCCATACCTCTTCGGGGGCACAGACTCGGTGGCCACGGTCTAGCGGAGTCCCTTCGGAACACAACAGAAGGGAGGGAGCTTCCCAACTGCAGTACATCGATTCGCTCTTCGCTAAGTGAATGAAAGGAAGTTCGACTGAAATGCTTCTACACAATGGGAACAAACAACACACACACACCGACAGCAGGAGCATTGCTCAGGAGACAGGGGTCGGGGGAGCCACCAAGTCAGGTGTCTGCAGTAGTCTTTGCTCTTCGGAACCAGATCCTGCCCCGCGACACGCGCGGCCGTCCCCACGGCCAGCAGAAGGCGCCCCGCTGCACCGCAGGACCTGGGCCTCAGGGTCATTCACTGATCTGGGGGGAGTGAGAGCTACAGTTCAGCAGGAACCCCTTCCTACACAAAAGTGCTCCGAAGGCACCACCTGATGGGGGAGGGGCGTGTGTGGGGCGGGAGTGTCTGCACACACTGCCATCAGCTTCTGCACCAAGCCTCTTGCATAAGTGGCCAAAGAAAATAATTTTCTAGCACCTCTGTAAGAGTCATCAAGGACATTCCCCGCAGGTAAGAACGCAAGTCTCCCCTTGCCCCCAGCCCCTCCCTCCCCACAGTGTGGGAGCTCACTGAAATAGGATCCAGGAGCAAGAGATAAACATGTCCAAACTATATATATATATAAAAAACAATAACAACAACAATAATAATAGAGATACAGTAACACAGGCCTGCCTAAATTGTACCAGTTAAGAAAGGAACCCCCAACGCAATTGATACGATTATAAACACCTTGTTATGACTTAATGGCCTGTACAACAGACCCATAAAAATGATTTTTTTTTTTAAGAAAAAAAGAAATTTAGACGAACAAGAAATCCCCTTCCTATATCGGAATTGGTAACCCACCTTAACTCGTCATCATGACTGCTGGAAATGAGAAGTAGTCCTTTCACTTATGGTTTTGATTTTTTGTTTCTGTTTTTTTTTTTTTTTTTAAATTTTTGGTTAGAAAGTTCTCCAATCCATGAAGCAATCCTGAAAAGACAGTGTTTTATTACAAAATTAGGCAAATGTTGTCCCGTCTCCATCCTGGTTTCTCCTCTCCTCCCGTGCCCCCCCCGCTGCTGAAACGCGCAGAGGGAGCCGGTCACGCGGTCCGGCGTCGGCCGGGCTGGCGGCCCCGCTCACTGTGCCTTGGAGGCGGTGGTGGTGGTGGAGGCAGCCCCGCTGGCGGAGGCCACGGTGAAGAGAGAGTTCTGGACGGACTCGGCGNGCTGGTGAGCAGAGAGAGGTTCTGAGGGTTCAGGAACAGGGGGGCAGTCACGATGTTGGGGGCGCCTCCTGCATTGGCAAATACCAGGTTCCCGGTCGCATCCAGTGACGTTATTGGAAGCGAGCCGCCAGAGGCAAGAGCTACAGACAAAACCCCCGAAACAGGCAGAAAGGAGAACGTTAAAACCACCCTGGAGAAGCCGGGCAACACGTCACCGCCCCCGCCTGCCTCCGCCCCAGGTGGGAACAGGGCGGCCCTCTGCTTCACACTCCGCCGCCCGTCGCCAGACTAAGCGTAGTCACACCGCTGGAAGCGCCGCGGCGGCTGCACTCCCACCTGCCTACCGAGCGCGAGCCGGGCCCGTGGGAGGGAGAGGCAAGAATGACCGCGTGAGAGCTCCGCGGCCGACTCGGACCCTCAACCTCATTCTGTCTTCCTGGAAGGAGTTACGGAAGCTGGTGGTTTTGTTTCTAACGAAGACTGCTGATTTTACGCTACTTCCGTTCAAAAGACAACCTAGCTGCAGCGACTGGGGCACTAAAACACAATGCGCTTTTATCAAACGAACTGGCATTACTGATACATCTGGGCATTTCGGTATGAGGGACAAGAGGGAACCCACCTTTCAAAATGGCTTTAGTTTTAAAATAATTACACGTTGCTAAGCGCAGTGTAAGGTGTAGTTAATTTTTCACCTGCTGAGGCACCACATTTGATTCCCAGGACTCAGACAAAGGAGAATGAGGAGGGCGGCAGAGATGTAGGGACACGGGCGGCCTTCGGGGGTAACCTAAGGTTGGGACTTGCTTTGATGCTCTTCCATTACAGCACCCGAATTACTCTTCCACAGAAAGCAGTAACGAACTTTACTTGTAAATAATTGGCACTCTCATTTAATATCTTTTTCTGTTACCTGCAACCCTTCCCATGTCCTCCCTCCCCTACAACTACATTTTCACCTGCAGATTTGAGGGGCTCCCTAATGGCATTATTTGGTGGCTATCTGGGGCACCCGGCTGGCTTACTTGGAAAAGCATATGACTTTTGATGTTGGGGTTGTGAGTTCGAGTCCCACTTTGAGGGTAGACATTACTTAAATATTTTAAAAATTGTGGGGGGCACCCGGGGGGGGGGTCAGTGGGTTGAGCATCCAACTCTTGATTCTGGCTCAGGTCATAATCCCAGGGTCATATGATGGAGCCCCAAAGTCAGACTCTGAGCTGGGTACAGAAGGTTCTGTGCTTAAGATTCTCTCTCTCTCTCCCCCCTTCCTCCCTCTCCCCTGCTCATGTTCTCTCTCTCTCAAATAAAAAATAAGAAAAAGTAAAACTCCAATAAATCTAGATTTAAGAAAATTCTGGTTGACTGCGTACACAACGAGAGCTAGAGGGACCAGAAGGAAGTGTGACATGGACATGACTATACACGGAGCACCGGTCAGTGAGACGTGGTGTGGCTTGAAGTTTTCTGAGATTCTAGGATCAGGGTCACAGAATAGTTCTAGATCTCCCCAGAGAGAACTTG
The DNA here is from genome assembly GCF_008692635.1 of Crocuta crocuta. Taxonomy (NCBI): domain Eukaryota; kingdom Metazoa; phylum Chordata; class Mammalia; order Carnivora; family Hyaenidae; genus Crocuta; species Crocuta crocuta. The sequence goes on from NW_027529596.1 coordinate 2,156,430, forward strand.
TTCTCTACTCAGCGGTGCCCTGGGGAAGGCACCTCCCTTTGTAGCATCACTACAGCCCAGAGGTACACACTCATTTAAGAGAAAAAACGATTTATCACAAATCTTATGCCGAAAAGAAATCCTTGCATACCAAAAGGTTTACAGCTTGAACCATCAATTTTACATATGATACGGTCAATGAGAAAGTCAATATAATGTAAGGTAATCAATCTAATGATATATCAGAAGAAATCATTCTATATATATATAAAGTATGTAGAAATATATAATGTATCGAGAAGAAATATGTATTCGGTCATCTGAGTGACCAAATCTCTATTTCTCAGATATATGTGGTCTCCATCCACAGTCTGAAAACACTTCAGAGCCAGAAAGATGAAATGGGTCTTGGTATCAGTGAAGGTAACTTTTGGGTCCCACCCGAGGGCACGGACTAGTTGCCCATAGGACCAACCACGTGATCTGAGGGCTAGAACTTTCAGTCCCACCCCAACCTCACGTGATGAGAAGGGAACATGGAGCTTGAATCAGCCAAGGGCCAATGACTTAGTCAATCATAACTGGCCATGAAGCCTCCATAAAAACCCAGGAGGACAGCTTTTGGGTCTTTTCTGGAGCGCTTCCATTTTGGAGAACCAGAATACTTCTACGCACCACTGAGCCAGGCCCCAAACGGAGGACAGAAACTCATCCTATGTATCTCTTTATCTGGCTGCTGATTCGTATACTTTATCATATCCTTTAATACACTGGTAAATGTGTTTCCCCGAGTTCTGTGAGCCACTCTAGCAAAGGGACAGAATCAATCTGAGGAGGAGGTGGCGGGAGCCGCCCATCTGTGGCTGGTCAGAAGCACAGGTAATGAGAGGCTGGGCTTACACCCGGTGTCTGAAGGGGAGGCAGGGGCAGTTCCGTGGGACTGAACCCCTGCCCTGTGGAATCGGCTGCTATCCTCGGTGGAGCGTGTTAGACACGGTGAAGTTAACCCCTCAGCTACCCTGCTGGTGCCAAGAACTGCCTCGTGCGGGAGCCGGGCCAGGAAACCTAGAAGCACAAGTCCTGTCTTAGTTCTGTCCGGAACTCATACCGTCTGTGAGACACTAACCTTAACTGAGGTTCGGTAGGAGCTTATTTTTGGCTCTGAGGACTCTCATTTAAGTAAGAACCGTTCAAATTTTAAGACACACACACACACACACACACACACACTCTGATAAATACAGTGATGTCTCAGATTGTTTTTCCAGAATCACATACACAGCAGCTTCATATGTAAAGCTCAGAAGCTCAATAAGGCAAACCCTTCGCTGTATGGAACGAGTGCACTTAGACCCATCTTAGACTGGATAGCACGCGAAGGCCAAGAGACCCTCCTGGGCTTGGAAAAGAGACAGTCCGAGAAAAACACGTTCTAGACTGACGGGATGTGCAGAAGGCAGGGCCTGACCATTACAAGCCCTCTCCAAGTCCAGATGACGTGCTGCCTCTCGTTCGCAGGTGTGGGGCTGGGGACTTTCTCTTGGTCGTGTCTGCCTGGGGTTCGGTCTTGCCACTTAGATACATTTATCAGGGGAAACTCTGCCTCTGAGGCTATTCACACAAGAAGATAAATGCCAGCGTAACTTCCTGTTTGTTGTTTGTTTCTTACAACACTCCACACTAAGCATATTCCCTGTTCTTACAAACTAGCACCTATACTTCCTGTAGAAGGTTTTCTTACAAGGACGTTTTCCTGGTCCTCAAGTCAGTCAGCATTACCAAGTCAGCCATTCGCCCCATCACCTTTACCTCGAGCAAATCAAACGTCCCTCATTAAAAACAAAAACGAAGACAAAACACCAAGAGCCAAGTCGGGGCGACGTACTGACCTTGGATGGTTGCCAGTGTGCTGTTGCTCATGAGCGCCGGGCTGAGAGCACCGCCCAGGGTCCCTGCGTTGAGGCTGAGTAAGGCACCGCTGCAAGCGCAGAAGAGCAGTCGCGGTTACATACACGCGGGCGCGGCTGCCGGGACCCACACCCAAGGGGACGCCCCGGACGCGGGTTACTGCCGAGCGGAAGGGCCCAAGACCCGCAGTCGTGCCGCCTCTTCTTCGAGTCCCCTCGTTTCTCCCCCAAACACCACACTGGAAAGTGGCCCTTACTGCTGGGGAAGCCACAGGACAGGCCCCAGCCTCGTCCGGGCCTGCCGCCGGGCAGCGGTGCCGAGGGGTGCCGCGGGGCGGTCCCGGCCCGCAAGGGGCAGGCGGCTCGA
>NW_027529596.1:2158718-2205070 GCF_008692635.1 Crocuta crocuta
GCTGTCCTTGGTGCCTGCAGGGGGCGCAGAGCACAGGCCGTGGGGAGGGAGGTCCGGGGGCGCGGCCGGCGCCCTGGGCGCCGCTACCCTAACTGGGTCCTGTGCGGCGTTTCTACGGAAACGAACCACACAACACCCGTGAACCCCACTTAAGGCAAGAGCCGTGCGGCCGCCAGGAAAGCAGCAGAAGACACAGCTTTGCGTGTCCCACATCGCACTCAGGAAACCATCACAGCAGCTCCGACTATGGAATATGGGTCTGGGGAAGAAACCTAGAGCGAAAAAGCTACTTGTATAGAGTCGTTCTATAGAAAAATCAAAGAGAGCCAGAAAAACTAAAAGTTACATATTCTTCTAGGTGTCCGTAGTAACATGCGGAAATACTATGAAAGTAACAGATGCTTTCTTTGCACTGAAAAACCCAAGGAGTTGTTCTGTAACGAAAGCCAGCTCTCCAGAAGCCTACTGGGGAAAATAATTTCTTATTCACAGAAACAGTAACACACGAGGATATCGTGAATCTCATAAAAGCATGAAAAATGAAGCTCTAGGAAACTGCTATTTGAGAGACCTTAAAAAAATCAAGATGCCAAATTCCTTTCAGTTATAAGGAGAACAACAAACATTTGTGTACAGAGGACTGACATTACAAATACCATCACTGAAAACGAAAACACGCTCGCTGGAATTAATGTTCGACATCAATGGTGTCCAGCAGAAACAAAATAAATATGTAATTCAAAACTTTCTATAGGTCCTATCAGAAATATCAAGAAGAAATAGGTTAAATTATTTTCAATATTGTATTCTACTTAACCCAGTACATCCACAAATATTATCATTTTAACATGAAACCAGTATCAAAAAAGTAATTTTGTTTCATACCAAGTGTTTGAAAACGGTGTGTGCTTTATACTTCCAGCACATCTCAATTTGAACTAGCTACACTTGTCTGTGTTTAAAAGCCACAGGCAGCTAGGGCCTGCCATACTGGGTAGCACACATCTGAAATGTCTAGAAGTTAGGCTTGTTGAATCACAAGGCGAGTGTGACGAACAGAATGTTAAATCTCTCTGCCTACAGTAGAAATGACTCGTAAGGCAGTCATAGGATAGAAAACCTTCCGCAGAGCGGAAGATGCCGGCTGTCCCCGGCGAGCTGTAATTCTGATGCTATTTAGAGATGCAATAGGACAGTTATCAGTAATGCCGCAAACCACAAACGCAGGCTGCCTCCACCGGCTGGGACTTCATATACTGAAACTTACTGTGTTCTAGTAGCTAACCAACCATATATATGTATGAAGCAGGACCTAAGTGGTATTTTCTCAGGATAGAGAACTCAAAAAGCATCTAAATTTCCCGTATAATACTTCCGTGAGGTATAAAAGACTTGCTACATTACAGAGGAACTAGACCAATCAAAATAAGTATTTCAAACCACGAACAAAGATCTTATGTAAAAGGTAACTTTTTTGGTGATAAAATAGACCATTAAGCTGAAGACGAGACTCTTAAAAAGTTCAGTTTTGTCCTTCTAAAAGGCTATTTTCAAGCCTTCAAGAAGAATCTGGCTGATACTAAGAACACCTAGAATTCAACTCTCTTCTCATTTGAACTCCGAGGCAATGTTTCTTTCACACACCATGCAGCTGGGAGGAAACGAGACCTCTCTATTTCAGTACTGACCCCATTCTCCCCACCCCCATACTGCTGCACAAATGTGTTATGTGGCCTTGGTGAATCCAGTATCTGTCTTATTGCTAATCAAACAGGGAGCATTTACTCCTCTTTCTGCCCTTCTCAAAAATATTTATCACTCTCCCTTTACGGCTGCCATCGCTAAATACGACTACGCCTACGTGGATATTATTAACCATGGTTCCATTATTTTTGCAGTTCTAAGTCTATCTGGTCACTCTATCCCTGAGCCTCTGACGCAGTGCTGGGCCCCATGCTGGGCAGAGGCACACTATGCCACCTGTGAGACCTGCCCCTCATCCTCTCTGGAAAGGTGAACGTCCTTTCTCCTTTCTCTTCTACTGCTAAGAAATTTCAATGTACTTTCAATCTTGTCTTGCCCAACATCTCCCCTTATCTACCCTGATTTTATCTATGGGCACTACTTCCCTTTCAAAGTTCTGAAGTTGAAGCTGTCCATTTCCAGAGGACCCCTTATCTCGAGGTCAAGGGCTTAAAATAGGCTTTTAACTCTCCACTGCCACTTTCAGACAGACCATTCAGTGTCACTCTCCTAAAATCCCCTATGTATACAAAGAAAGCCCTAGTCAATCTCAGCAGTGAAGTCAACCTGGGCTGCAGAGCCTGCTTGGGATTCTCTCTCTCCCCTCTCTGCCCCTAACCTGTTTGCTCTCTCCTGCAAAATGAAGAAATAAACTTAAAAAAAAAAAAAAACGAAACCAAAAACCAAAACCAAAACACCTTTATAAAGACACTGCCACAGTGTTTTCCAGAGTGGCTGCATGATTTTACATTCCCACCAGCAATGGGTGAGGTTTCCAGTTTCTCCACATCCTTGCCAGCACTTGGGTATTTTTGGCTTTTCTGATATCCATTGAATGAGTACGAAACAGTCTCTATGGTTTTCATGTGCATTTCTCTGATAAGTAAGAACGCTGAGCATCTTTTCATGTGTTTGTTAGTCATTTCTATATGTTCTTTGGCATAATGTATATTAAAATCTTTCGCCCTTTTGGGGCACCTAGGGGGCTCAGTTGGTTAAGCGTCTCACTTCGGCTCAGGTCACGATCTCAGTTTTTGAGTTGGAGCCCCGCGTCAGGCTCTGTGCTGACAGCTTGGAGCCTGGAGGCTGCTTCCGGTTCTGTGTCTCCCTCTCTCTCTCTCTGACCCTCCCCCACTTGTTCTCTGACTCTGTCTCTCAAAAATAAATGAATGTAAAAAAAAAAAAAAATTAAAAATCTTTTGCCCTTTTACAAAATGAAATTGTTTATATTTTTAATACTTAGTTGTGAGAGTTATTTATATGCTCTAGATGCTCCTTTATCAGATACAGGGTTTGCAAATGTTTTCTCCAAGTCTGTGGCTTGACTTTTCATTTTCTGAAAATGTCTCTCAAAATGTGAAAAATTCTGCTTTTGATAAATTCCAATTCATTATTTTCTTTTCTTCTATGAATTGTGCTTTTGGTGTTGTATCTACAAACGTACACCAAGGTCATAAAGATTTTCTCCTGTTTTCTAAAAGTTTTATTTCTTACATTTAGGCCTTTGAGCCCCTCTACTTAATTTCTGTGGTGTTGGGAAGGATCTAAATTCATTTCCATGAATATGGATATCCAATTGTCTCAGAACCATTTGGTGAAGAATATCCTTTTGCTACTGAATTGCTTTGGTGCCTTTGCAAAAGTCAACAGAGCATAAATTTAAAGGTGTGTTTCCGGACCCTCAATTCTGTTCCATTAATCTAGAGTTTGCCCTCATGCTAGCAGCATACAGGCTTTATTCCGTAGCTTTGCAGTAAGCTCTGAAATCAGGATATTTATATCCTCCAACTTCACTCTTTTTCAAATTTGTTTCGGCTATTCTGGGTCCCTTCCATATATATTTTAGAGAATGAGTTTATCAATTACTGCAAAGAAATTTTTTTGCTGGAATTCTGATTACAATTACATTGGATCTACAGATCAATTCCAAGAATACTGTCATCTTTTTTTTTTTGAATACTGTCAAATTTTTAAAAGTTATTTATTTAGAGAGACAGAACGCGTGTGTGTGGAGGGGAGGGGGGCAGAGAGAGAGTAAGAGAGACGATCCCAAGCAAGCTCCGCACTGTCAGCACAGAGCCTGATTTGGGCCCTTGAACTCACAAACTGCAAGATCATGACCTGAGCCGAAGCCAAGAGTCGGACGCCTAACCGACTGAGCCCCCCAGGCGCCACTAGAGAACACTGTCATCTTAAAAATACTGAGTCTTGAGGCACCAACGTGGCTCAATCGATTTATTGATTTTGGCTCAGCTCATGATTGCACAGTTCATGAGATTGAGCCCCGTGTTGTGATTTTCTCTCCCCCTCTGTTGCTCATGTTCTCTTTCAAAAATAACCAAAAAAAAAAAAAAAAACCCCAAAAAAACCACAAACAAAAAAACAACACACACACACAAACAAAAACAAAACAAAACTGAATCTTTCAAACCATGGACCTGGAGCCCCTCCATTCATTTAGACTTGGTTTAATTTCTCCCAGCAAACTGCAGTTTTCACTGTATAAGACTTGCACTTCTTTTGTTAGATTTATTCCTAAGTATTTTATTCTTCTTGCGCTATTGTAGATAAAATTATCTTTGTAATATCATTTTTGTTCTGTTCATTGATAGTATATGCAAATGCAAGTGATTTTTGTAGATTGATCTTGGATCCTGCAACAACACTGAACTCATTTATTAGTCCTGGTAGTTTTCTGGTGCGTGGAGTCCTCAGGATTTTTACATATACAGAATAATGCAAATAAAGACAGTTTAACCTCATTCCTTTCAAACTGGATGTTTTTAACTTTTCCCCGTTTTCAGCGGCTAGGACCCCCAGTATCATGTTAAATGGAAGTCAGCAAGAGCTTGCTTTGTTCTCTATCTCAGGGGGGAAAGCATTCGGTCTTTCACCATTAAGTATGTATGCTGTTAGCTATAGGTTTTTAATGTTCTTTATCAGGTGAGGAAGTTCCTTTCTATTCCAGGTTTTTATCATGAACTGGTGTTGGATTCTGTCAAATGCCTTTTTTGTACCTACAGAGATGACTGTGTGGTTTTGGGCTTCTCTCCTGACGCTATGCGGTGTTACATTACTTCACGTTCAGTTACTATTAAACCAACTGTACATTCCCAGGCTAAGTCCCCCTTGGGGGTGATGTACGACCTTTTCTGTATGTTACTGGATTTGATTTGCCAAAGTTTGCTGAGTGTCTTTGTGTATATTTTCATAAGGAATGATAGGTTTATATATATATTTTTGTGGTCTCTTTGTCCAGCCTTAGTATCAAGGTAACACTGGCTTTAATACAGTGAGTTGCCTTTCCTCTTTTCTGGAAGAGATGGCTGAAGATTAACTTTATTTCTTCTTTCAGTATCTGACAGAACTGGCTGCTGAAGCCATCTGGGCCTAGTCTTTTCTTATGGGGAAGGCTTTTATTAATGATTCGTTTGCATTGCTTGCTTTAAATCTATTTTAAGTTTTCTCCCTTTTTTGAGTCACTTTTGATAATTTGTGTCTAAGAATTTGTCCATTTCATCTCAATTGCCTTACTTTTGGGGGACATAAAGTTGTTCAAGACATTCTAGGAGGCCACATAATATGGCCGAAGCCATACTCCTAAGCACATACACAGAAGGACTGGAAATAAGTCCATGTAAAACCCTGTACGTGACGCTCACGACAGCAGTATTCAAGATGGCCTCCAACTGAAAGCAACTCAAATGTCCATCAAGTGAGAGGTGATACACAAGACAGTTCTATATCACACAGCCACAGAAAGCAATGGAGTCCCGATACATTCTACAACATGGATGAACCGTGGAGAAGGTTACACTAAATGGAAGAAGCCAGACCCAGAAGGCATATATCATGAGATTCTATGTGTATGAAATGTCCCAAACAGGCACATCCACAGAGACAGAGAAGAGCCGCCAGGAGTAGGGTCAGGGGTCAATGAGGACGGGCTGCTGACGCGTCTGGGGCTGCATACGGTTCATTATGAAATAGTGTTCTGAAGAAAAATTGGGACAGAGTGTGTTAGGTTAAAATTATTAAAGGCTGTTCTGAATTTCTGCAAGGCTTTGAGACACATCAGAACACAATCTTTACGGAGTTGCACAGTCATGATCACTTTTATATCTGTTCTAGAAAAGTTCACCAGGGAGCTTCGATGTGCCAAGCACTATACTAAGTACGGGAAAATGAAAATGACTGTGTGGATCAGATAAGATTTCTCTTAGAAGATGGTAGACTGAGGATATGGTTTTCTCCCTCTTCGTTCCTAAAATCCTATTTCAAATGATGGCAAAGAAAAGGGAGTAAGAAGTCCGGGGAAAGGAATCAGAAAACCTGAGATATTTTGACAGATCTGCTGGAACGAGAAAGAGGTTGGAATTAGGCAGCAGGGTAACCAGTTAAGAGTCTGGAAGGGCACAGGAGAAGACTGTGACAGAGACAAGAATTATCCATCACAACAGAGCCCTAAGATTCCAAGCTCACCTGTCAGAGAAAGAGAATTACAACAGAAGGGAATGGCATTATTCTGAAGAGAAATTTCTGTGTAGTCCTGACTTTTGAAACCAATGACTGATGATACACAATTATCTCATATACTTAAAAAAAATCCACAAGGATGAGGGAAGAATACTTTTACTGAAAACAAGCAAAACAAACTGAACTTCAAGTGAATAATATAACTACACTGAAGAGGATATAAAAAGTCCTAAGCTAAACAACTTCTGAACACAGTGTTTGGACGATATACCTTCAGGTTAAAGACAAGAACTCCAAACAGACACAGAACTCACATTAGCAGCCTTTTCTGTTCAGAAACATGGATTAGCAATTTTGAAACTGCACTGTTTTCACTGCAGGTTTGAGCAATTAGCGATATTGTTAACAACCGGTGCCGGTTTCTCAGTCACTGATAAGGGAGTTAGCATTAGGGAAAAGGCAAGGAAGGCAACTAATAAATGTAGAAGAAATCACAGAATTCTTTGAGAGTCATGAGAGACCCATGCAAAAATCATCAATGGACACTAGTGGACAAAGATTTGACAAAAAAACAGGATTATCTGTACAGTCTCAAACTCCTCATTTACCAGCTGCGAGGAATAAAATAACAACTCTGCCATGGAAAATCCTGACCTATACTACCTTAATCAAATTATCAAAGTTAATATTGCCAGCAGTGGGGTCAATCAACAACATGTGTGCTCATATCAGGCACAAAGGGGAACTGGGTATCACTGCTGTGGTATTCTTGCCCAAAGTGCACAATCTGAATCTAATCATGAGGAAACATCAGACAAAACATCTATAAAGTAAACAGCTACACTCCTCAAGAAAAAAATCAATGTCCTAAAATGCTAATAAATAAAGACTCCTATTGTCCCCGGTTTAAGAAGACTAAAGAAACACAGTGACTGAATGCAATGCAGGACTTAAGCTTTTCTTGTGCCAGGGGCGCCTGGGTGGCTCATATGGTTAAGTGTCCGACTTCAGGCTGGGTCATAATCTCATAGTTTGTGGCTTCAAGCCCTGCGTTGGGCTCTGTGCTGAGAGCTCAGAGCGTGGAGCCTGCTTTGGATTCTGTGTCTCCGTCTCTGTCTGCCCCTCCCCTGCTTGCACTCTGTCTCTCTCTCAAAAAATAAACATTAAAAAAAAATAAAGATTTTCTTGTGCTTTAAGAGACATTATTGGCACAACTGGCAAATTACGAGCGTGAGTTGCTCACTAGAGATTAGTACAGAGCCAGTGTTAATCTCCTGAGTTTTGGTAACTGCAGTCTGGTTATATATGGTAATTTGTTCTTTTAGAAAATACACAATGAAAGAGTAGTTAGAGATAAAGCAGCATGTCCACAAAACAGTTCAGAAAAACATCCCATACGCAGAAAGAGAAACAGAAAAAGGAAAGAAAAAGCAAGTATAGTTTAGATTTTCACATTTGGAGAATCTAAAGGTATTTCTCTGAACTACCCTTGCAACTTTTCTGTAAATCTGACATTACCTAAAAATAAAGAATTTAAGAAAACTGTTTTGTACAAAGGTCCTTTATTAGGGTACATTTTCCAGGTGAAAACCTCATTCCTTTAATAATTACTGGGCAGCTTACATGCTAGGTGGTATGCTAGAGAGGAAGAAATCAATACTGAACAAGAAAGATTTGTTATGTGGCTGAGAGACTGAGGGGTTTCTTGGGACCCAAGATTTGCGGGACTCAAATGGAAAAGCTGGTCACTCTAGGTAGAACTTAACCATCACAGCATTAAATGGAAATATTTACGAAATTCTGGTACAACCGTTCAATACAATAAGGACAAATCAAAAGTAGAAATGTAGGGGCACCTGGGGGGTTCAGTCGGATAAGTGCCCAACTCTTGATCTGGGCTCAGGTCATGATCCCATGGTTCACGGGTTTGAGCCCCACATCAGGTGCTGCCAGCACAGAGCCTGCTTGGGATTCTTTCTCTCCCCGCCTCACACTGTCTCTGTCTCTCAAAAATAAATACCCGTTGGAAAAAAAAAAGGAAAATACCGATTATAAAAAAGGTAGAAATGTAAAAAAAATATAAGATGACACATAGTAAGATGAGAAGTAAAAAAGAAAGCAGGATACATTAAACACTATTAGAGTTGTCCATATATGTATAAAAATGATTTAAAGGCAAGATAAAAATAGCTCCTTGTGATTGTTTTGCCTATTTGAGTTTCCTGTAACGTTCCAACTTTTTAAGAACTGAAGAAAAGTTTCCCTCCAAAAAAAGTTACCAACATTTCAGAAAACACTTATAATTAAATCCACATGAGTGGGCTGAGTGAGTTTAGGAAAAATATGACTGGTCAGTATCAAAACTGATAGGAAGTTTTAGCTAGTTTTGAGTCTGGGTATCTCCTAAAAATTAGCTTCTGTTTTCAGACTTTTTTGCCACAGTTTTAGGAAATCTGCAAAGCAACTTGTTCTTAATGTTTGAACTATTAGGAATTTTTCTGCAAAAGATGGTTATCTTTAGGTCTAACGTACTAGGACTTCTAATTTGTTGGGAAGGGAAACAGATGAGGGCAGTCAGGGTGGATGGTGAGTTCCTCAGAGGCAGGAATTTCATGTCCCTGATGCCCACAGAACAGTAACTAGTCACCAACAATCTGCTTCCTAAGCCCAAGTGCTGAATACTATGTACTCTCACACATGGGTTCTTACCTTGCAATCTCTATTCCTCTGGCATCCAAAAATGGTTTTTGTGAGGTGGGGACTGATGGGGGCTATCATTTATGAACGTCCTTAATATTTTACTAAAACTTGTGGGTGTGTCTATTTTGTGAGGAGAAAAGTTTAAAGCTTCTATCAAACTTTCAAAGAGCTCTGAGACCCAAAAGAGGTCAAGAAGTACTACTCTAAATATATAAACAAAATGATGACATTTCCTAATAACTCAAAAACTTAATAACTCGGTAAAGCCATTCAGTTAGATCACAGAGCCAAAGAGGCGTTATAACAAACTTAAAACGTGGGTGAAGAAAATCAAATTCCCCAACTCTAGGTTAAATTCAAGCTTGACTGTGAAATATCCCAAACCCATTTTATTATTATTTTTTAATGTTTATTCATTTTTTTGAGTGAGAGAGAGAGAGAGAGAAAGAGACAGAGAGAGAGACAGAGACAGAATCTGAAGCAGGCTCCAGGCTCTGACCTGCCAGCACAGAGCCCGATGTGGGGCTCGGTGAGATCATGACCTGAGCTGAAGTTGGACACTTAACTGACTGAGCCACCCAGGTGCCCCTAAAAAACTTCTGATGACAACACTAAGTTCTTTTATTTTACTGTTTTTTTTAAAGTTTTTATTTATTTATTTGAGAGACAGAGAGTGTGCGAGCGGGGGAGGGGAACAGACAGACAAGGAGAGAGAGAATCCCAAGCAGGCTCCGTGCTGTCAGTGTAGAGCCCAACCTAGGGCTTGACCTCACAAACTGAGAGACCATGGCCTTAGCTGAAATCAAGAGTCGGATACCCACCCGACTAAGCTACCCAGGCACGCCAACACAAAGTTAAAGGTACTTGGGAAATGTTATTTTTTTTTTTTTAAAGGAGGCCAAAGGATAAAAGTTTATTCGTTTTTTAGTGAACATGTCAGACAGTAAACCAGGCACTGAAATTGCAAAAAGAATATTCAGATCTTTTGAGAAGTGCAAAATGTACTAGGAAAGACAGAAGTACCAAAAGTACAATCATTTATAATATAGGCAGGTGGGAATGAAGAGTTTCCTGGGAAGGCCAAAGAGTATTTCCAGAAAGAATTGATTCCTAAGCTGGAACAGTTCTGTAGAGTTTCCTGGGAAGGCTAAAGACTATTTCCAGAAAGGGGACACCCAGTGGCTCAGTCCGTTAAGCGTCCGGCTTCGGCTCAGGTCATGATCTCCGGTTCGTGGGTTCAAGCCCCGTGTCGGGCTCTGTGCTGACAGCTCAGAGCCTGGAGCCTGTTTTAGATTCTGTGTCTCCGTCTCTCTGACCCTCCCCTGCTCGTGCTGTCTCTCTCTCTCTCAGAAATAAATAAAACAGTAAAAATAAAAATAAAAAAAGACAATTTCCAGAAAGAACTGATTCCTAAGCTGGAGTAGTTTCATTGTTTCAGAAAGAAGTGCAGGCGGGGTAGCACTGCAGGCTGTGGGGATACTGACGAAGGGAAGGATGGAACCTTCCTGTATGCTGAGGAGGGAAGGGAGAAAAGACCAGTGGAAGAGAAGATGCAGACTGGAAACAGCCTTCAATGAACTGATGATGAATTTGGATGCTTTCCTGAATATAAAAAAGCTGTAGCCACTGAAAGTTTATGGAGAGGAGTTCTTGAAAAACAGCTGGGAGCTTTGAAACAGAACTCCGGAGCAAGGTCGGAAGATAAGAGAGAGTAATGTGGGAAAGAACAAGTCACATAAGAAAATCTTTATGTGAGAGAATTCTTTCTGACAAACTTAGTCATGCCTGGCTGTGTTCTGGAGTTCAGGTTTTCATATGGGACTTAAAAACAGCAGGACACAGTTGCACTTAGAGCCCTAGTTCACGATTTAATTCACAGCTCTTAGCGGGGCCTGTGAGGGGCGGGGTGCGGCTGCTGCTCACCTGTGACAGGCAGGCTCGTGGCGGTGGCGCTGCTCAGCGGGAGGACCGGGTTCACGGTGAGGGTCGTCGCCGCGCTGCTCGTCACAAGGCTTGGCGTGGTTGCCACCTAGAGGTCAGAAGTGAAAATAGGCAAAGGCAGTTAAAAAATGAGAACTTAAAAAATTTAAAATCCACCAAAGATGTATTTTGCCTATAAAAATGTTTAAATTCCGATATGACAAAAGGGCCTAGGAGAAAAGAATCTTATAATCATATTTTTGATCTTGGAATTGAGAAAACAGACCTAGGTATGAAGGTAGCTATTAGAAGATGGTTTTTCACTGATACTGGAAATGGAAAAGAAATAATAAAAAAAAATTCCTAAATTTCAATAATGTGGAGTCAGATACACTACAAGCGAGGACCCCGCAGGAAAACCATTCAGTGGGACCAGGCATCAGGGGCTCTTGGGCTGCTCTTCTCTTTGACCCTGTGAGGACAAGACTGTCTTGTTTTTGTTTTTAATGAGGTGACAGCATGGAAAGAATGGGAAACAAAGTTTTTAAGTTTCTTTTTGAAATAACAATATTATTTCTACAGTTCTGTAAGAAATACCATCTTCCTTTTAGTACAAATAAACCCCAAATGCAAAATACAGTCACCTACATAAGTGTCTAGCACCGAGAAGTTGTCCCATGAACTTCAACAATCACAGCCTTCACGTCACAGCTCATGTGCGCTCTTAACGGTGAATTTAGTTTAAGAAACATCCGCATATAGAATGACATTCAAATGAAGTAAGACACAAAACAAGGAAAGCTCAGAAACGCAAACGCCACAATCTGCCCAGCTCTGGAATTTCTGGTTAGAAATGCCGACTCATATTTGGGGTCGTCCTTGAGCTCAAGGGGGTTGCAGGGACGCCCCGTGCCCCTCGGCCTAGAACACTGTTCCACAGCAGCAGGCGGAAGCTACCCAATGAGGCCGTCAGTGAAAGGCCCACATGTTTGAGAGTGAAGACAGGACACGGTTGTTTTAATATAAGTTCAGAGCTCAAGGCTGTCTGGAATTTTCTGTCACTGATTCATGTAACTTTAATAATATGGGCTTTGAAACCAAACGTGAATAAAAAGCAACTAAAGATTTTTTTTTTTAAGATAACGAGTGAGCAGCAAATTTGCTCCCATGGTTGCAGAGTAGCCAATAAGCTACACCAGACAGAATAATAATGGAGCCTCGATGAGACAGGAAAGAATTAAAATTGTTCACTTTAAAAAAGGAAGATCAGGAAGTTCTTTGTTAAGGACAACACGAGACTGAATTACCTTGGCAACATTTAAAATACAAGCTTATATCTACTTACTCGGCATGAATATATATACACAATAAATGACTTGTGAAATAAACTGACTTCATAGATCATTTGTAAAATTTATAAAAATCAGCGCCTGGGCTGCGTCCTTACCAGCGAGGTTGGACTGGGGAAAATTGCTTTGATAGGTGAGCTGCTGGTCCCACCGCTGCTCGGTGGGTTGATTCTCTTTTCCTTCTGGCGGCGGTTACAAAACCAAACACGAATCACCTCTTTTTCCATACTGAGCTGATCAGCAATCATGGTGATCTCTTCCGAGGTAGGCTTTTGATTCTAAAGGAGAAAAATAATCTTTGGAATAACTTTTTAAAAAACTACTGACAGGGGCACCTGGGTGGCTCAGTCGGTTAAGCGTCTGACTTCAGCTCGGGTCATGATCTCAGGGTTCGTGGGTTCGAGCCTTGTGTCGGGCTCTGTGCTGGCAGCTCAGAGCCCGGAGCCTGTTTCGGATTCTGTGTCTCCCTCTCTCTGCCCCTCCCCCGCTTATGCTGTTTCTGTCTCAATAATAAATAAACATAAAAAAATTAAAAAAAAAACAAACAAACGGGGAGGGACAAATCAGAGGATGGAGTTGGGGTACAGAAGACCATACCAGCCCACTTTTAACAAAGAACTTTTATAGACAAACATGCTAATTAACATATATTTGTTAAACTTAATCATATTAAATAAGAACAAGTTGTATTCTTGAACGTTTATGTTTTCATCTGAAGGGTTATTAATTTTGAATAAAATTAACAATCAATACACCTTTATATGTTAGTAGGAACTTAAGAGTTTCTCAGTGCTCCGTGCACCTGATTTCACTAGCACTACATGAGGAAGGCAGTAAGCTTGCAGGGCAGGAAAGACAGGTATTTCACACATACAGGGACTTCAGCTCAAGAAATCAAGTGACTTGACCAATCACTCAGTTAATAAAAGTGGTAGAGTGGATAAAGACTCTTGACTCAATGTTCCTTCCACTGTGCTCAAGCTTTTCTTAAATTAGAGAAGTTAAAATTTTTTGGAAGCTCTGACTGGGATATTGCCTGGTGCAGAAATAAACAGTAACAACAAGGCCAAACACCTGTTAGAACTATTTTTTTTTAAAGTTTATTTATTTTGATAGAGAGGGAAAGCACAAGTTGAGGAGGGGCAGAGAGAGAGGGAGAGGGAGAGAATCGCAAGCAGGTTCCACACTGCCAGCGCAGAGCCCAGCGCGGGGCTCGAACCCACGAACCATGAGATCATGACCCGAGCCACCCAGAACTAACTTTAACTCCTGACATCCACGGCCTTTAGTGGTCTAGTCCCAAATGACTATTCTAGGCACACAGGCACTAGGATTTAGTCAAATCGTACTATTTGTGCTTTGCCAAATCAGCCTCATGGTTTTTCCTTCCTGGATGGCCCTGCTGGTGCGTTTCCTCTGCTCTCCCAGCCCTCCCCGCCGGTGCGACCCTGCGCACCCCACGGCCGCTGCAGCCCCTGCCACACCGGCGCTCACACGGTACGCGCCGGGACCCTCCCGAAGCCTGGAGCCCTCTGGTTCTGTGTCCAATGGGAGGCGGCCATCTTTGTCTTCTGTTCTCCACTATGTTCTAGGCGTCCGTGAGGACTGAGGCTGACCAATCTGTTTTGTGTCATCTACAGCGCCTCGTATCAATATTAGACAGACAACCACAGCGCGTGAAGAGCGGAAACATTACTAACCTCCAAGAAACTCTTCTCTAAGGCCACACGGATGTTGGTCTCTATGCTGGTGCGTTTCTTCCTCCTGCGGTTCAAGCCTTCCATCCCCAGCCCTGGAGAATTCAGGGCACTTGGGCTGGAGAGGCCTGAATCAGACGAGAGGTTCTCTGTAAGGAAGAAGAAAACACAGGAATCAAGTTAGCTGAGCATGATTCATGCAGAGGATACATATATTAACAACAACAACAACAAAATGGACCAAAATGTTAGGCTAAAAAGCCAGCATGGAAGGGTGTTCATAACCTATGTTAGAACGTCACTCACTACCATAGATCTTTCTACATTCTTTAACGTTTAAACAAGGTTCTGTCATTTAAGAGTTTAATGACCCTGGTCATGTCACGGACATCTCTGAGTTTCTTTACGCTCTACGTGAAATGAGAGGTTCTCACCTGTGGAACTCAGTGAGATTACAGACGCTGAGGCCTCACCCAGAGCCATGGATCAGACTATCGAAGGGTGGGAATTACAGGCGTGTCTTTTCCAAAGACCTGACTTCGGTTCACATCTACAATGACAACCACAGCCTAGGAGACCTCTGTGGTTCCTTCCAGTTCTCATAGTCTATGAATCTGTGACTCAGAGTCCAAATTGTCCATAAACTCAGAACAAAACACTTAAGTTAAAACTAGCAACTTAACTCTTTATGTAGAAAATATGTCATCATTTTAAAAAAATATACTGTCAAATTGGCTGACACACAGCGTGTACAGTGTGCAGTGTACAGTGATTCATTGCTCACAGACAGCACCCAGTGCTCCTCCCAGCAAGGGCCCTCCTCCATGCCCATCACCCACTTCCCTCCCTCCCCTGCCCCCCATCCAGAAACCCTCAGTTGGTTCTCTGTATTTAAGAGTCTCTTATGGTTTGCTTCCCTCCCTCTCTGTTTGTGACTATTTTTCCCCTTCCCTCTCTGCCATGGTCTTCTGTTAAGTTTCTCAAGTTGCACACGAGTGAAAACGTATGGTATCTGTCTTTCTCTGACTTACTTCACTCAGCATAACACCCTCCAGCTCCATCCACACTGCTGCAAATGGCTAGATTTCATTCTTTCTCATTGCCAAGTAGTATTCCATTGCATATATAAACCATATGTGCTCATTTTTAATAACAAAAGCAGAAATATCAGTAACAAGTTTAAGATAATTCATCAAGGTGGAATCAATAACTTTGTTTTTCAAGTGTATCTAAATACCTAGGACTTCTTATGCTCTTCCTTCAACTATCCCTAACCTGGCTCAAATACAAGAAATATTCTAAGGCTAAAACTCACTGCTGATTGTGTCCATTGTAATTACTAGATTTAGATGAATTAGCTCTCTGGTTTATGAAGTCATAATTTCTACTGCTCCTCCCAAGATGGGTGAGCTTCAGTGTTCCTCAGTACCAACAATGCAAGAGAAGACACAAATTCAAGTGTAAACAACTGCCCTGTAAAATTCCACTGGACAGTGAGGAAGTGTTTTATATAGTCACTCACCTGCATCATTGAGCCACTTCTCCAAAAGCGGCTTTAGCTTGCACATGTTCTTAAAGCTGAGGTTCAAGGCTTCAAAGCGAGAGATGGTGGTCTGGCTGAAGTCATTTCCATACAGTTTACCCATAGCGAGCCCAACATCGCCCTGCACAGTAACACAGAGCAGGAGGGGAGAGGGAGAGAGAATTGTCTCACTAATGTCCCAAGTCTTCACTCTAGGGCTGCCCCAGTAACTGCTCTAGACAAAGACTCAACAACCATTCCATTTACAGAGACCCACAAAAGCATCCACCTTTAAGCTGAGCACAGTATTCAGTGAGGACTGTTAGGCCTTGACTGTGACAAAGTCCCTACCTCCCATTTTCTCTCATTTTGAGTCTCTTCTTGCTACTTCACATAATAATCAAGATTATTAAATATTTCCAAGTCTCAAAAGATAGCGCTGATATTCTAACAAGCCCCTTAATGGATGCAACTAAAATGATTTAAATAATCTTTAAAACCAGTTACCTGTTATCACTTACAGGGTTAATAGACATTTACTTTCTGGATAGCTTCGGGTATTTCTGAACTAACCAAAGTTCCTATAAANCGCTTAGTTTGGATTTCAAAGTTGGTTACAAAAACAGGTATCCTAAAAGACTACTTTTGTAACCATTTTAGAGACAGAAATTCACAGTAGAGAGGTTTGACCCATTTAGTTAAACCTTCATGGGCACTGGCAACTTGGTAACCTTATAGCAATAGAACAATGATCCCCTGAATATATTACAAAAGATGACTTTCTTTATAAGCCTATAACCTTTGAAATGTATACAATACTTTTCTTCCAGCTGAATCTCTCTTGTTAAGGCTAGAAAAGGCCATATCTTAATAGTTATGTTATATACAGGTGATAGAAACTCATGGAGTTTCAATGATTCATGCTCCCATTTCAATTAGGTTAGTGGCAGAGCAGAAAGGCAACATTTCCAGCCCTAAGGACCACACAGCCCATGCCCCTAGGAAGCCGCCAACTCCTGGCCACTGTGGCAACACTTATTTTCAACTGGGATTATCCCGCTTCTCTGATCTCCCCTCATCCCCGCCAATCCATCTTCTCGATCCTACACTGCCTATTAGCACCTACATTAGGTGGTAGTTAAGGAAAGGAAAAAAAAAACCCTTTTTTTCTTTTAAACTCCTATTTTCTTACTGGTGTACAACTTCCGATAAAAAGTTTAACAGAGGGAAAATGTTCAAACTCCATGATGAAATAAGGTATAAGGATGAAGAGAACTTCAACTGATGTGGTTATTTAAATCTAAATTAATTAAAATCAAGTAAATTAAAAACTCAGTTCCTTAGCTCCAGAAGCTGCCTTTCAAGGGCTCAAGCGACACACGTGGACAGTGGCTATTGTGTGGCACAGCACAAATACAGAACCTTCCCATCATCACAGAAAGTTTTATTGACAGCTCTGAATATACTGTCTCTACGTAGAACAGAAATGGACTGCTTATTGATTTCCTTCCAATTACAGTAAAACTCAAAGAACCAGGGTAGAGTGAGCCGGGGCATAAATGCCATCTGTTGTATTTATACACAAATAGATCTGTAGATACAGGTTTCTTCGCATCGATACCTCTCCATATTTATTAAATCTTCACTCAATCAACAAATATTCACCAAGTGCTGCTGTATTTCAGGCACTAGACATGCTTCATTTGTCCCATATAATTCAGGTCCTTGGCCACTTTGTCTAGACGACAGCTTTTTAGAAAGCTGGGTGGGGCCAACTAAATGTTGAGATTCTTTGAGTGTAAGATACGCTGTTATGGTCAGACGTAAATAAAAGTTTTCTGACACTGTATCTGCATAATTTGCTAAGGGTTTCCCAAAAACTTCTAGGATATCTATGAAAAGTAACAATATTAGTAAACAAAAATAACACAGCAAAAATCTCATCACTATAAAAATAAGCAATGCCCTCAACAGTAGTTGTGCCTAAATGAAGCTATGCCATCGACTCACTACAACTATGACAAATCCACTTGAGATTTACGGTGCAGTTTCATATTTAAATTATTTAAATGAATAAAAAGCAACAGGTCTCTCAGGTAATACACTAATTCTCATTCATTTGATACATGCTCAGTTTAGAGCTTTGTAATTACCACGTTGGGTCCCTCCTCACAAAAGTAAATGTTTTCAAGCAGTTGCCTCATACGTTATCTGAGCTGTATCGTATCTCTTTGGTATTTGTTAAAATAGCAAAAGGAAGAAAAGGAACAAAGGCTGGGGTTGGGAAGTAATGAGTGTCCTGTGCGCCAGAAGCGCTCTGCTACGTACGTCTCCCCAGCGCAGTGATGCCTACAGCAACCCTTCACCCAATTCAGTAATTAGAAAATTACTGTTTAAAACATCTAATAATATGTATACTTACTCGGAGAATAGGGACTTTTTTGTTTAAACTAACAAGTTGAGTGTAAATTCCCGTGTGTGTGTGTGTGTGTGTGTGTGTGTGTGTATAATTAAAGTGGATACAAAGCAACCTTTGAGTAACTACAATTGGGGTATGTGACTTAAAAACAAAGGCTGATTTTCCCAGCCTCCACCAGTAATACATGCTCTAATCCACGCAGTTAAATTTTGTGAAATGCTACCACTGGTATGTCAAAGTCATTCTGAAAAAAAAGTAACAATTATACCAAATAATAGGATAAGACCATAAAGCACCAGCCCATAAGGAAGCCCCTTTTATCTAAAAGAGAAAGAGAAGGAGAGACAACACTAGCAATATGTTGGGTCAAATGACACAGAAAGGCAAACTACTATTTGGGTCAAAGTTAAAGATTTTTAAAAGCCTTAATATTCTTGGCATATCACTGAGGCAACAATCTCCTAGGGAACCAAAGAGTATGCCGGGTTAATAGCCTAAAAGCTGCAGCACTGCTAAATACGTATGCCAAGCTCACACTTGTCCGAGCTCACCCTCCCTCTACCAACCTAGCTGTATCTTTAGCTTTCCTTTGTCAAAACAAGTCAGACTGTTTAGGTGTTTCAGAAGTACTAAAATATTTCTGAACTGTAATTTGTTTCTTCACAACTGAAACTCCTTGCAAAGCTAATGGCATTTTCTCTAAAATCACACCTATTAAAAAAAAACCATTTTGTGTTTTTAACATATAATTAATTTTTTTGAGCAAAAACAAGTTACCAAAGAAATATAAGGAATAAAAATCTGTTCTTAAAAACACACAGAAAACAAATAGGGACAGGTCCCTGGGTTTTGACCTACCATGTCGCGCACAACTTTACTTTCAACTTCGTGTTCAAGGGGTGGCTGAACCTTCAAACAGTAATTACATTCTAAGAAAACATTAGGTTTCCCGATTCCATAAAACCACTCAATCCAATCTATACGTCAGTAACTTTTTTTCATTTAAGGATCTTGTATCATTTTATATAATTGTTACTCAGTTTAATTCTTTTCCTGCTTTAAAAGTACTCTTTGTGACAGGTTAACCAGAGAGAGGAAGTCCAGTGGTAGCGCTTGGAACAGACACGATCTACCCAGATGCCTGTTTGAACCGTTAAACTTGTTCCACACTCAACGCTGTCTGCTAGGGGCCATTAAAAAAACGTTACCTTGGATTTGGATTAATTTGGACTTTTCAGGTTTAACAGGTTCCTGTTTGTTTAATTAGGGTCAATGTGGGCTTAGTGCACGCGCATGCACGTGTGTCTTTCTATTTGGCCTCCTTCTCTTTCCCAAAAATCTGTTTTTAAACAAGTCTTTCAAACTTTTCCCCCTTTCGGCTACTACAAGAGACCCTGCAGTCTTCACTCTCTCAATCGTGCAGACAGAGTGCTAAGCCCAGAGCGAGATGTTCCACAGAGAACAAAACCCTCACTACGATTACAGCAGCCCCGAAATACGCCTTCAGCTCTCCCCACTTAGCGGTATAATCATAATTATGATTTCAGAGGCCTGTGTTCTGAGAGAAAACTTAAAAGTTTTAATCCAACATTAAATCATACATTTATAACGGAATGTATACTGCTCCTCGGAAGCCTCTCTGGACACGTAAAGCACTTATCTGGACTCAGTCCAGGGGGAAATCGAAGTACAGGGTGGGTTCATCCTACCTGAGTGAATCCAAGTTTGATTCGTCTTTGTTTGAAGGTCTTGGCAAACTGCTCAAGCTCCTCAAGGTCACTGGGCTCCTCCAAGCTGGGAGTATCAATTCGCTTTGGTGTTGACTGGCTCTGTGGAAGTGTCTGAATTGGGGTTGCTGCTATTGTGCGTGTTGGGGTTGCTGGCTGTTGCAAGGAACAGAAGAAGAACAAGCACACAAAACGGTACTTCAGTTTGTAACTGGAACGCGTCACCAGCGAACAACTAAAGGAAACAGCTGTATTCATGAGGAACTACGAAGACCAGGTAACACTGGGGAAGGTACAGCATAAGGTCCCGCGGGAAGAGCAGAGTGTGACATTGTGCGTACAGCTGCAGGTAAGGCTTCCGTGGAAGTCCAGGGAAACAAATACACGAAAATGAAACCCATCATATTTGGGTTTTCAAATGTTCTGAATGCATGTATCTGATGCATATTTAGGGTATACATAATAAGTCAGACTTTATTTTAAAGAATCTAATTCATAAACATGCCACTTCAACTGCAAGTCTCAAAAGAGGGACCATATCTAGCTTTGTTATCACTATCGTACCTCCACCTTATGACACGGTATTATAAAAATAATAAGAATAAAACAATTTTAAGGGGGAAAAGTAAATCGTCTACAGTTAGAATAACTTAATTGCTTGGTTTTGTTTTTTTATTTCCACTGACCTATATCTCTTTCCTTATTTTATCCCGTTTTTAATTTGTTGCACAAAGTTTATTTAATCTGTAAATGTTTCTCTTACAAATTGTAAATGAGGTTCAAATCTTCAATTACAAGGCACCCATCTCAGAGATCAGAGTAACCTTTATGATATGATTAAGACACTGGAAGGGACTGCAAGGCACAAGATCAAAGCAGCAAACTTTGGTTATAGTCAGGTGTGACTGGCATATTAAAAAGCTGTATTTATTTAATGTGTACATCTTGATGAGTTTGAAGACGAGCATACCTTCATGAATATGTACTGTCACCACCCACAATGCCTACATTTATCCATAACCCCCCCACTCCCCGCCTTGGATCCACATTCTTAACTTTAACTGTGATTATAGTTTATGTAAGTTTATACTCTTTCATAATTATCATTTTCAAAGGCTGACTGAGGCAATATTATCATAATTTATTTGACAATCTCTTTGGTAATAGACGCTTTTTCATTTATGTTTTCACTAACATAGTTAACAGCATAATGAAAAGTTTCGTGCACATGGTTCTCTTCCCCACCTTTGTAATAAGTTCTTTGAGATAAAGCAGACGTGATTTTCTGTAACTGGATAAAGGGTCCACCATAAACAATTCCATGGCTTCTGATACACATCACAATGTCGGCTCTCACCATATGATGCTAGTTTCCTCCACATGATTTGTGTTGGTGGTTTTTAAAAATATTTTGCTAATTCAAGGAGTGTATAGTACTTCACCATTAATTGGGGTTTCTCTTATTACTCAAAGTAAAATTTTCTTACGTGCCAATTATTGTCTGTATTCTTTATCGATGGGACTTATATCCATAACCCATATATGTGTTAATGATCTCCTTCTCCTCATCCTTAAAGAACTCATCAATTGTTATTGATCAAGTCTTCGTTGTTATTAGTACAAATAATTTTTCCAATCGGCTTTTTTCCTTTTACTTTTCAGTGTACATAAGTTTAAAATTGTCATCTGGATGAACCTTTTGCCTCCCTTCTATTATCTTGTCTTGCTTCGAAGCTGAGAGCTTTCACTCACTTCTAGCTCAAAAATCCCTTTGAATAGTTTGCTTGCTTCCTTTCTATATTTTTAAATATTTATTTAAATCTATCTAAACTTTATTTGGGGACATGAAAGAATGATTTTTTTCCTTTTAAAGGAAATGGTAAATTTCCTTGTTACACAAGCGCAAGGCTCCTCTGTTTCACTCACAAGCCTGGAGGAGAGCCTGCCCTGTGAGCGCTGATTAGCAGAAGGTCCCACCCTGATTGCAGCATAACTGCTCAGCTGACCCTTCCTATGAACAGTAGGCCACGTGAGAGATTATAGGCCAGGGTTACAAATGAAGTCTGGCTAGGAGTTTTCTTGTAATTTAAATGCGCCAAATACCCCCAACTTGGACTTGGTTAGTAATAAGCTCTTTCCAACTGAACCAATTGGCCCAGACAATGACACAATAGGCACCGCAAAGGCCTAGCCCTGGAGTAGGCTACTCTCTGTCATCCGGTTTCAACAAAGACAGCCAAGTTCATCTCTATTATGTTGTTGACACTAATTTTCAACCTGACCTTTTGGAGGAGTCCAAACCAGCACTAACCATATTAGAATCCTATGCAGCTATACATTCCCAGTGAGACGGGCTGGTCGGTAGGCAGAGGTGAGCCTCAACTACCAGACTGTTACTTCATCTCCAGGCTTGAAGGAGCCCCATTCTCAAATAATAAAGGACTAAAAATAGCTTGGGTACCTTTAGGTGGGGTGGTTACAGAAAGGTTACCCCAGCTCCAGAAACCTCAGGTTGGGCTGGGCCAGATCTAGAAATGGCAGAGTAGAATTCAGTGAGCAGGAGTTAGGACGAAGCCGAGCAGCCCCGCCACCAAGCGCGGAGCACACAGGCCAGCGAGGCGCGGCCGGCACAGGCACCCACAAAACTCCAGCCTGACTTCTACATGCAGCAGGTCCACAGTGACACGCACAATTTCAACGTATATAGTTTGATGTTGCGCCAAGTGTATATAGTCATATAACCGCCACCACAATTACGATTCAGAACATTTCTACGCCCCGTGAAAGTTCTTTATGCTCTTTGCCCTCCGTCCCCTTCCCTAGCGCCCGGCCCCTGGCAAGCACTGGTACGATTTCTGTCCCTATAGTTTTGCCTGTTCTAAAACGCCATACGCACTGAATCAAACTGTGTGCACTCTTTTATGCTTGGTTTCTTTCAATTAACATAATGCTTCCAAAATTCCTACCTGTTGGTAAATGTTTCAGAAGTCTGTTTCTTTCTATGGCTGATTAGCATTCCATCATAGGGATATGCCAGAAATTATGTAACCTACTCATTAGCTGATGGATATTTAGGTTATTTCCAGTTTGGTGTGACGATGAATAACACTGCTTTGAACATTTACATATGGGTCTTTGCATGGACACATGCTTTCATTTCTAGGAGTAGAATTGCAGTCATAAGGTACATGCATCTTCAATGTTATAAGAAGCTGCCAAACTGTCTTCCACAGTGTTTGTACCAATTTGCAACCCCATTAATTATATAGAAAAAGCCCAGTTGCTTTACACTTGGTATTGTCACAGCCTTTTTAATTTTGCCCATTCTAGTGGGTGTGCTGTGATATTTCATTTGCATTTCCCTGATGACTAATCATTTGCAGCATCTTTTTACATGGTTACTGGGCATTTACATGCCTTCTTTGGTGAAGTATTTACAAATAATTTGCATCTCCCCCCCCCTTTCTAAAAATCAGGTTGTCTTAGTATTGAGTTGTGTGAATTCGTTATAAATTCTAGACGCACCTCTTGTATCAGATTTAAATCTGAAGACTATTTTCTTCCAGTCTGTGGCTTTTCTTTTATGCTTTTAACAAAAAGATTTTAATTTTTATGAAATTAATCAATTTATTTCTTTCATGAATAGTGTTTTTGTGTCCTATTTAAGAAATCATTATCTTATTCAGGGGCACAAAGATTTTTTCCCAAGTTTTCTTCTGGAAGGTTAGGTCTTATACTCGTTCCAAAGTAATCACTGTAAATTGTGTAAAATAAGAATCAAGGTTTTCGTTTGTTTGTTTTTGCCTACGGATAACCAAAGACTTTCCTTTTCTCACTGAAATCCTTTCGCACCTTTGTGGAAAATGCGTTGGCCATAGATGTGTGGGTCTACTTTAACCTTCTATTCTATTTCATTTCTATCCATATGCTGTTATCATGCTGTCTTCATCACCAAAGCTTTATAATAATTTTTGACATGAGGTAGTGTTTCAACTTTCTTACTTTTCAAAACCATTTGATTTTTCTAGGTCCTCTACAATTCCATATAAATGTTAGAAACATGATGCAAATTTCTATTTAAAAAACCCTGCCGGGATTGATCAGAATTGTGTTGACTCTATAGATCAATTTGGAAAAGAATTCACATTTTATTTTTTAAAAGTGTTTTTTATTTTTTTATTTATGTATTTATTTTTTTTAATGTTTTATTTATTTCTAGGAGAGAGAGAGAGAGACAGCATGAGCAGGGGAGCGTCAGAGAGAGAGGGAGTCACAGACTGAAACAGGCTCCAGGCTCTGAGCTGGCAGTCAGCACAGAGCCCGACGCGGGGCTCGAACCCACGAACCGTGAGATCATGACCTAAGCGAAAGTCGGACACTTAACCGACTAAGCCACCCAGGCGCCCCTTAAAAGTGTTTTTTAAATGTTTTATTTATTTCTAGGAGAGAGAGAGACAGCGTGAGCAGGGAAGGGTCAGAGAGAGAGGGAGTCACAGACTGAAACAGGCTCCAGGCTCTGAGCTGGCAGTCAGCACAGAGCCCAACGCGGGGCTCGAACCCACGAACCGCGCGATCACGACCCAAGCTAAAGTCGGACGCTTAACCGACTAAGCCACCCAGGTGCCCCAAGAATTCACATTTTAACAACCCAAGTCTTCCGATTCGTGAACACATTATATTCTCTATTGATATGGGTCTTGATTAACTTCACTCAGCAATATCTTGTAGAAAAATATACACGGAAAGCTATGTATAAGTCTTACAAATGTTTTGTTAACTTTATCTGTAAATAGGGTAAATATTTTTCCTCTTAAGCTCAACTTCCAGATGATCACTGTTAACACCAACTTTGTATCCTACATACTTGCTAAACTCACTAACTCCAGCAGTTTTTTGTAGATTCCTTAGGATTTTAACATAGATAATCATGCCCTCTACCAATTAAGACAGGTTTACATCTTCCTTCCTAATCTCTAGGTCCGTCCTTTCTTTTTCTTGTCTTCTTGCACTGCTAGGACTTCCAGTAAAATGCTGAATAAGAGTGGTAACAGTTGGGGCGCCTGAGGGCTCAGTCAGTTAAGCACCTGACTCTTGATTTCGGCTCAGGCTGTGATCTTATAGTTCGTGAGATCAAGTCCCGTGTCGGGCTCTGCACATAGTGCCTGGGATTCTCTTTCCCTCTGTCTCTGCTGCTTCCCTGCTTGTACAGACACACTCTCTCTTTCTCTCATTAAATAAATATATATATTTTTTTAAATTTTTTAAATGTTTTATTTATTTCTAGGAGACAGAGAGAGAGAGACAGCGCAAGCAAGGGAGGGTCAGAGAGAGAGGGAGTCACAGACTGAAACAGGCTCCAGGCTCTGAGCTGGCAGTCAGCACAGAGCCCGACGCGGGGCTCGAACCCACGAACCGCGAGATCATGACCTAAGCGAAAGTCGGACGCTTAACCGACTAAGCCACCCAGGCGCCCCTCATTAAATAAATATATTTTTAAAAAGTGGTTAACAGTGGACATCCTTGCCTTACTCCTGATCTTAACGGGAAAGTATGATGTAGGGTTTGTTTGGTTTTTTTGCAGATGCCTTTCAGTAGGTTGGAAAACTATTCCTAGTGTGCAAGAGGTTTTGGTTTTTTTCATGGTTTTTTCCTTTTCATAAAAAGATGTTGAACTTTGTCAAATCTGGCCATGTGTTAGTTAGAACTTCCAAGATTACAGACAAAGTGAATCAGAGCTGAAGAGGGATTCGGGATCAGCCAGTGTAATTACCTAATTTACAGATGAGAACTGAAATGACGTGCTCAGAGTCACAGCTGGTTAAGAAATAAAAGAGGTCCAGGGGCGCCTGAGGGGCTTAGTGGGTTCAGCGTCCGACTTCGGCTCAGGTCATGATCTCACAGTTTGTCGGTTCGAGCCCCATGTTGGGCTCTGTGCTGACAGCTCAGAGCCTAGAGCCTGTTTCGGATTGTGTCTCCCTCTCTCTCTGACCCTCCCCTGCTTATGCTGTCTCTGTCTCTGTCTCTCTCTCTCTCTCAGAAATAAATAAAACACATTAAAAATTTTTTTTTAAAAATAAAGAAATAAAAGAGGTCCAAAGCTTCCATCTCAAGATGTCTAGACCTATACTTTATTATAGAGTTAAACTTTGGTAGAAATGAGCTGAAGCAACACCTCAAAGTTGAGAGAAAGAAAACAGAGATCAGAACTTCTTTGGAGTTTCTTAGAAAGGGCACAGGGCAGTGAGGTGTTCTAACGAAAGCGGTGGGTTTCCAGTGCAAGAGGTAATCTCTACTGCCAACGACAGAGGGGAGGGGGGGAGGAGAGGGTGGGCAACTAGCTGGGACTCCATACTCACTTGTCACTAACAGTTATTTTTTTATAAATATATAAGAAAATAGGAACTCCTTGAAGATTTTCAAAGACGACATCAATCTGATAGGATTGCTTTATCAAGCTGGTAAGTCCTGCTGTGAATTTTTGCTCAGTTTGTGAAAACTATGTGGATTATTTTAATTAGGGTTCTGTGGGGATTTGTTGTGTTTTTAATTAAACCAAGTCCAGGAGTCCCTCAAAACCTCAGGTAAGAGAAAGTAACCCTCAGTGGGAGAAAACTGACCTGGGAGGTGAGGGTGATGCTTGGCTGCGACTGGAGGAGGTTGGCTTGGCTTTGCTGAGGTAGTTGTGTTAAAAGATTCTGCGCTTGCAGGAGGCCTGTAAAACACAAACGTGTCCTGTCAGACACACTAAGCGTTACTTTGAACATGTGAGAAAATAAAGAATAAGAGAGTGAAATGAAAATTTCCAACTGATCTCGATAGCCTTATCAGTCTTAAAATTCTTAATGTCTTATTTTCTAAAATTCAATCTTATGAACTGCAGCTTGGGCGGGAAGAGAGGGAATATAACACTAAAACTGACACAGGCATCTGGGTGGCTCAGTCGGCTGGGCGTCTGTCTCCTGATTTCCTCTCAGGTCATGATCTCATGGTGCGCGGGATGGAGCTCTGCACTGGGCTCTGTGCTGACAACAGAGAGCCTGCTTGGGATTCTCTCCCTCTCTCTGCCCCTCCCCCACCCGTGCTGTCTCTCTCTCTCAAAATAAATAAATGAACATTAAAAAAATAACCTAAAACTGATACATATCTTTGATAACCTGTCTGATGATCTGACTGGCCAATCCTTTTAGTAAGGAATGGATGAAAATGAGGAAGTATTCTAAATGGAAGCAAGCCTGAAACTCTAAAAAGAGCTCATCTTCTTAACCCAGGACCCATCAGAAACTGCCAGTCTATGTTGGGCCAGAGAACTGATTAATGAAAGCAGCAAGCTACCTATTAAGCGGAATCGGTATTTACACAATGAAAGATTTTGGGATGAATGATCAAGACGAAAAAGGCTAAAGGACACAACAAGAAACTGGTAGCAACGGACGCATGTTCCTTGGGGGGGAGCCTCGATATCCTGAATCTCTCTACACTAACTAACCTTACAAACAAAGAGTGAACTTGTTTGATACAGAAATTACACAACAGCATTGATCACTAAAAGGCCTCAAACGTGTTTTTTGTAACTCAAAACTTTGTAATTTCTAATATGACACTCTCTCCTTCCCAAACTTTTAAAGGAAACAAATGATGGTTAGAAGCATATGCTTTTAATGCTCAGCCCACATTTTTAAAATACATTCCCAAGAAATACTATCAAAATACTAGAAATAATTTATGTTGGAAAGATTTCATTTAGACTTCTGACCAAACTCTTGGCTCCCCCCCCAGAGATTGAACAGACGAAAGGCAGTAAAGGACGACCTTCAATATGTGATATGCAAGACCAAAGAGTTTCCTTTTTTTTTTATTAAAAAAATTTTTTTAATGTTTATTTTTTAGGGACAGAGCATGAGCGGGGGAGGGGCAGAGAGAGAGGGAAACACAGAATCTGAAGCAGACTCCAGGCTCTGAGCTGTCAGCATAGAGCCCGACGCAGGGCTCGAACCCACAGACAGCAAGATCATGACCCGAGCCACCCAGGCGCCCCTCTTTTCTATTTTTTCCGAGAGAGACAGAGAGGCAGAGAGAGAAGGGGACAGAGAGTCCCAAGCAGGCTCTGTGCTGACATCAAAGAGCTTGATGTGGGGCTCGAACCCACGAACCGTGAGATTATGACCTGAGCCGAAGTAGGACACTTAACCGACTGAGCCACCCAGGCGCCCCTAAAAATTATATTTTTCTTAACACGAACACTGAGCTTACAGTTACATTTAATAAAGCCATGAAAACGACAGCAGTCGGTGTGTGCGGCGCAGCAGCCGGGTGCGGGTGCCGTGGAGAAGCTTACCCTGCTGGCTCTGCGGCGCCTGTGAGATGATAAACTGCGCTGGCTGCAAGTTGGTGGTCGGATGGACCAGCACAAACTGCTGCAGGTTGAGATTCTGCTGCTGAAGCTGCTGCAGTTGCTGCAGATCCTAGAGAATGGGAATGAAAACGTGGGTTGGAGACCCGAGGTAAAAACTCGCTGGGTCATAAGGTTCCCAGGCGACGGACTCTGAGTCCGTATTCTGCATGCTTCCCGTGTTGTGACACAGGATGGGCTCCGCGTATGTTCACACGTTCACACAGCGGGTGAATCCAGAGCCGCGGGAAGGACTCGCTATTTGTGCGGCGTCCACCATGTCAGGACTCCTGCCAAAGCGAGTTTTCGACAGTAACTTCAGAACAAACGGTTACAGTTGGATGTTTTAACATCTAGGGATCAGTATAGATTTTAAAAATCAAGTGAGAAAAGAGTATGTTGGGGTTTTAAATATTCAACTGATCTTTCTCTTAAGTAAAAATTCAGAGTGCTGTGTCTGAAACCGCATCAATAAATGAAAATATCTAGAATGATTCCGTAAACGTGGCACCAGCCTAGGGGCGCTGGGTGACTCAGTCGGCTAAGCGCCCGACCCCGGCTCAGGCCACGATCCTGTGGTTCATGAGTTCCAGCCCCGCGCTGAGCTCTCTGCTGGCATCTCGGAGCCCGGAACCCGGAGCCGCCTCGCTTTCTGTGTCTCCCGCTCTCTGCCCCTCCCCCGCTCTTTCTCTCAAAAACAAAGAAAACAAACATTAAAAAAAAAATCTTAATTTGATACCAGCCTCATTCAACTGAGAAATCAGTGTAAAAATACCTAAAAATAGGTGTCCATGTAAAAATATAATCCATAACATACTAAACCGATTATATTGGTCGAGTGTTTTAATAATCTTCAATGTGGTTCATACACACTGTCTTATTAGAATAATGTCAACATAGGGTCTCAAAGCTTATGTTAAAAATGTATTTGATGAAGAAAGTGGCCGCAGTGAAAACATTATCGTGAAAAAGCGTGTTCTACAGCGGTCTGCAAGACCGTGCGGTGTCGGTGCCGGCTCTGCTCCGGCGTCCAGTCGAGCTGTGGCCCGCGGGCTCGTCCGCCTCGGAGCNGGTCAGGCCTCGCCCGCCCGGGGCACGCGGTTAGCACGGGGCCGAGGCGCTGCCGGGCCACCAGGCCACCGCGACTAGCGGGACGTTTACATTAACATGGACTCAAACAGTCACTCCAGCTTGTCCCGGGCTCTAGGTTGAGGCAAGAGAGTAACTAGTAACACGGGAAGGAAGAATCCACGCGGACAGGGTATGAAAAGAAACGGACACCCAGCTGCGCGGCAAGTGGGATGAATGGGCAGCAAGGGTGCGGGGTCGGCGGCGGGAAGGCCGATAAGGCCCAGCTGCTTCCCGAGCACGACCCGCCGTACCCGCCATCCCATTGTGCCCTAACATAGGACTGAGGCATAGGCGCTCCGTTTGTTTCTTTTCCAAGTCTCCCTGCAGCCCCTCCCCAACGCAGGCTTTTCTGTACTGAAAGCACAGGGTCCCTACAACGTTCTATCCCTTTCCAACACATTATCTCCGTGAAACAGGTGGTGACAGCGGCTCTCTTTACATGCAAATGAATCCTAAAGCCCAGGTTTAGTAGAGGCTCCAGCCACAGGAACCTGGAGTCCCAAGGGTCTCTTACTATTGGAGACGCTAATCACCCAAAACAAATCCAAAGAGTAAAACAGGAAATGTATTTAGAGCAGATTTGAACTTGCTTTCATAATGCAACTTATTTGAAACACAGAGTAGTGAGTTCTGCCTTCCTTTTGGTGGCATGTTCCGATCGGACAAGAAGGAACCCTGGAATGTATACTTTTTTTTAAAGCCTTTTTTCCCTGTAATCTCTACACCCATCACGGGATGGGGCTCGAACTCACAACTCCGAGATGAAGAGCTGCATACTCTAGCGACTGAGTCAGAAGGCGTCCTACCCTGAAATATATTCTTAAGTGCATGTGCATTCACTTAGTGGCACAACCCTCCTTCTAAAAGGGTCCAATACATTCGAGGCATAAGATTCAAAATCAAACCATTCAAAAACGTAATAGCTGTCAAGATACATTTTTATATTTTATATAATAAACATATTAATCTCCATTGAGGGGTATTTAAAACAGTTTAGCAACTTCCAAAACACACTTAACTAAAATAAAGGAAATTAAAAACTGTGTGGGTCGATGTGATGTGAACTGAATAACAACTCTTCCTTACCACTCTCCTAGCCTTTCCACCTGCGAAATAACTTGACCGACAAATGTCCAACACTGCGAGAATATTTTGGGTGTCTTAGAGCAAAGACAGCTGGAAAGTGAAAAGCTTAAGAAAGCCCAAGAAAGTTAAAAGCTTAAGAAAGTAAAAAGCCTTACAAAGGCCGATTTATTACCAATAAAAATAAGTGCTACGGCAGACAGGGAAAACTTACCCCAGTTATCTGTCCTCCAGCCAGCATCAGCTGGGTCTGGGGGATGGCCGCCTGCACTGAAGGCTGCTGGGAAGGCTGGCTTGGCTGCTGTGAATC
Source organism: Crocuta crocuta (assembly GCF_008692635.1). Classification (NCBI taxonomy): domain Eukaryota; kingdom Metazoa; phylum Chordata; class Mammalia; order Carnivora; family Hyaenidae; genus Crocuta; species Crocuta crocuta. The sequence continues at coordinate 2,189,185 of NW_027529596.1, forward strand.
CCCCGATTCTTCATTAGATTTAGACTGGGGTCGGGGGGAGAGAAGGGAGGATAAGAGATTCCAAGTAACCGATCAAAAACTATACTACCTACAACTCCGTATTTTAAGATTTGCTTACAACATGGATTTATCTAGTCAGGAGTTTTCTAGTTTCATTCTTTTCCTTTCTTATTAATCTTTGTATCTTCCTAATTTTAACATAGGAAGTTTTTAGACTTTTTCTTCCTTTAAAAAAAATCCCATTTATGATTTGTTGTTTCCTAACTATAAAAGAAAGAAACGATCAAATACGGAACACATAAAAGTAGAAAAATAAAATATAAAAAAACTGCCCATGGCACAAGTTGCTGGTATAGACCAGCAAAGCTGCACGTACAACTTTTAAGAAGAAAACGTAATTGGGTCCACCACAAATCAACCGAATTTTTCAGAAACCCAAATTTCAACTTGAGAAACAAGGAGGAAGGGAACGCACGTCCTCAACCCGTGTCTACACCGGCCCCTCCACCCCAGCATCCTGAGGTGTATTTGGTGGTTGGCCTGAAACAACTCGTACGTCATCTCAGAGCTGACAACTTGACCCACAGAGCTATTCATCTAACACCTAAAATAACTGCAAATTTCGCATGTCTCATCGAGTAACGCACAAGTTTGGAGGGAACTGCCGCAGTCAAGAGGGAAAGAGAACACACTCCTAAAAGGGACACTAAGAGGAAATTTTATGGTAATTAAAACTGCTTATGCAGAGCATTAAAATTCTGCATAGATTTGCATATTTCCTACCACCTGTTTTGGGGACCGCAGCAAGGCTAATTAACATAAAGGCTCTGATTAATGCTGCCAGTCACTGCGAGATAATTACAGTGCAGGACTGTAAACATGCCGCACAGGAGATAGGGCCTGTTTGCCAACATCTCTCCAAGGGACAAACTTTACCATGGCAACCACGGCAATTTTCTGCCTCCTCTCCCGCAGAAAGGAAGGTCACATTATCTCCTTTTCTTTTCTCTTCTTGCTCCATGTGTTACTAGGTCCATATTCCACTGGGTTCCCGGGACGCTCAACCCAAGGTCTTCAGTCATTAGCAACACTGAAATCAACCTTTCGGCGTGCGGCTTTCCCCTCTTGGCTGCCAGCTACCTAAACACTCTAACGAAAGGAAGCAGCAGATTGACTGAAATCCGGAGTAACGCATAATAACTGAACTCTGCACGTTTTACCGCATGGTTTGTGTATCAGCAAAGTGGCCAGACTTAAGCTTTGTTTTTAAATTTTTTTGACTGTATGAAGCCCATCAATTAACTACAACAGGCTCGGGGGCAAACCTTGGAAGTGTAGTACTTGAGAGCAGAGAGGGAGCCTGGCACGTTTCTAAACCTCCCCCACTTAAATAAATGTAAGGAAAAGGAGCCCCAGGAGGCTAGGTGACTTGCCAAAGGTGAGACGGCTACTTAGTGGCAGAGCTAGAACGCACCCTTAGAACCTCTGCATCTCGGCCCCATGCTCTTTCCGCTACACTAGAAAATGACAAGTAAAAAGGCACCTGCACACCAAAGGCATCTAAAAGTTACTTGGCTTTGTGTTCAGGCATGTGTTATCACTGCAGAACTCAGAAACAGCGGGCTAAACTTACATACCCCCCCCACCAAATAAAACTAAACTTACACATCCAGCTCTGAAAGGAGACTTCTCTTGTTCACCTTTTGTCATTCACGGCGGTATAACACAAACTAGATTTTCATTAATGTATCGTCAATGATTATCGTTACTTGGATCTTTCTGACGTTAGGTAATAAAAAAGGTAATGCTTCTAAGTATTTCCTATTATAAAATTATTGCATGCTCATTACCAAAAACTCAGAAAAATATGGGGAAAAGAGTACAACTGGCCCATAATCCCACAACCCAGCTTACCTGTACATTTAAAGACTGAGCAGCAGCCTGTAAACTTGTTCCAGCGAGCTGGACCTACAAGTAATCAGGTAAAGTTGCCATAAATGCCACGACATCCATCATTACAAGTTGACATCAGCAAGCATTTCCAGAATCTCTACTAAATGCCTGTTCACGGAGTTAGAACTGAGAATACAAAGGGGTCTATCTTACAAAGTAAAAACTTGATGGGGAAGCTCCTGGTTCCTCCACTTCCCCCCAGAAAATGCTGTTAACATTTCTTTCCTGAACACGATTTCCCACACCAAATCCACGTCATCAGGCCTGCCACACTTGTATTAGACTTTCCTGTCTCTAGTCGTTGGACACACAGATTCTACAAACTTAATTCAGCCATTATATAAAGAACACATAAGAACAAACGACTTACACACATTATCATCAACGATCAGAATTACCTACCTGTTCTAATTTCAAAATTTTCATGTGTATACCACAGTAAAAACCTTATGTACGTGTGTGTGCGCGTACCCCTACACAGTCAAGTCTTTACAACATTTATAGTCATAACTCAAAACTACTGGCTGAAATAAAGACTCCATCCTATAATCCACACATGAAAGTCCATCATAACATTAAATGTATTTCATGCCTTCAGAAAGCTAAAACCATGGTTATATTAGGATAAGGGACGCTGTTTGGCAACCATGTTAATAACTGATTCTGACAAGTATCATCAATGGGTGCTCTAATGGGTGAAATGTGAGGAATAACATGATATTTCCTATCATGTAGTCCCATGTAGTCTCTCCACAGAGACTTGTTAACTACAAACGGTAAAGTCGCCGGTAACGACACGCATGCCTTCTGGCGTAATCCACGAAGAACACGATACTGCTTATGTTCTACTGCTCCCCGAACCCAAACTGAGCACCACTGTACAAAATAACTAGTTTGTATTCTTCAAAAATGGCAACATCCTGAAAATAAAGAAAGACTATATATGAAGAAAAAGAATAGAAATTAGGGTAGAATAAGGGAAGCATAAATTAGAGTAGCAGCAGTTGGCACAGAAAGTAGGAAGGTCAGTGGAGTACTGCAAGGTACCACAGGGGGTCCTGGCTCCTGACTGGATATAGATAAAGAAAAAAGTCATGAATTATTCCAGGGTCCACATCTGAGAGACCGGAAAAGTGGTAGTGTCGCTGTCATGAAGACGACGAGTTCCACTTTCGATGTTATCACATAATATCAAGGTTCCCTAAAGTTAAATGTAAGTGTTGGTATGGAGCTCAGTACAGAGTTCAGAGCTAAAATAAACAGATTGCTGCCCTTTATTTATAAAAAAAAATTTTTTTTTTAATTTATTTCTGAGAGACAGCAAAAGTGTGAGCAGGGAGGGTCAGAAAGAGAGGGCGACACAGAATCTGAAACAGGCTCCAGGCTCTGAGCTGTCAGCACAGAGCCCGACACGGGGCTCGAACCCACGAGCTGTGAGATCATGACCTGAGCCGAAGTCGGACGCTTAACCAACTGAGCCACCCAGGCGCCCCTAATTTACAAATTTTTTAAATGTCTCTTTATTTTTCAGAGAGAGACAGAAACAGAGTATGAGCGGGGGAGGGAGGGACAGAGACAGAGGGAGACACAGAAACCCAAGCAGGCTCCAGGCTCTGAGCTGTCAGCCCAAACTGCGAGATCTCCCAAACTGCGAGATCATGACCTGAGCCGAAGTCAGATGCTTCACTGACTGAACCACCCAGGTGCCTCTAAAATTCCTTGATTTAGGGGCGCCTGGGTGGCTTAGTCCGTTAAGCATCCGACTTTTGCTTGGGTCATGATCTCACGGTTCGTGGGTTCGAGCCCCGCGTCGGGCTCTGTACTGACTGCCAGCTCAGAGCCTGGAGCCTATTTCAGAGTCTGTGTCTCCCTCTCTCTCTGACCCTCCCCTGCTCACGCTCTCTCTCTCTCTCCTAGAAATAAATAAAAAAAAAGAAAAAAATTCCTTGATTTAAAGTCCTCCGCGGCCTGCTAAAGGTGGTGATTGGGAGCTGGAGGCCCTGTAGCTGATGCAGGAGCTGTACCCATCTTGGAATTTGGATCCAATGGAGGCAAGACTGCATATCATGTATGTACCTTCACGGATTTTTTAAATACGTTTGGACCATCACAAATTTATGCCAGACAGATGCTTAATTTGTGCTGCATAAACTGACTACCAAAAATGTTATCCCTCTAAGAAACCAGAAAACTTGCTGGAGGCTACAATATGTTTTTAGAAAAATAATCAACATGAAAGTAACATTTTTTGTTCTATAATATATTCTTAACTTATTTTAGGTGCTAAATCATCTTACTGTTTTATCCAGAAGCTTCATGTAGAAGTTTCTCTACTTTCAAAAACACAAACCTACACACCAGAGCAAGAGACTGTCGGCAAGGGCCTCCCTCTAGCAGAAGATGCTAATTATTTGCCTGCGTACTATCCCTTTGAATCTGTGAATAAATGGGCTTGAGAGACAACTTACTAAAATTTCACCTGTTGGGGCGCCTGTCTCTCACAAAAGTAAAATAAACATTAAAAAAATAACAATAAAATAAAATTTCAGGTGTTTCAATCACAGGAGCTCCTTTTATATAAAGTTTAGGTAGTCTAAAACCATATTTTATGAGCTCAGAAGACAGAGGAAGACACATTTTATGAAGACATACTCTGAGCTGAGAGCCCCACCCAGCAGGTCTCAGGCAATGGTGGCCACACCCTTTTGGACAACTTTGTAATTCACTACGTTGGGCGTTGGGCGAGCCATCACAGACCCACAGTGACAAAAACAGTCAACCAGTTGTTAGATACATTCCAGTCGTAACAAAGAATTCCTTTTTTCACACAGCTGCGGGGTCAATAGCTATACGGTCAATTAAGCTACGGGATTCCAGCCGACGATTCAGAAGGGCACGATTAGAGGCGATTAGCATAGGCTTTAATCAATGTAAAAAGTCCCGCCCTGAAATAACTTCCCCAGGCCCGACATTTCATGCCTGCATTTTCTACCCTCCCACAGGGCCGAGCAGAGCGCTCTACCTGATGGAGATGCCCCAGGAAGGCCTGGGCCTGGGCCGTCGAGATTGCTCCTCCCACAGGCACAGGCTGCTTCTGAAAGTCCAGACCATTGGTTTGTGTGCCTAGAAAGCAAGCACAGTAGTGAACCTATTAAAATAAACTCAACTGAAATAAAGCACTAGACCTCGGTCACCAGCATGGGTCGGCCATCAATTCTGTATAAGCACTTTCCTAAGTACCTCCAAGGTCGAGAGGGATTTAAAAGAAAAAGGACGTACAATAAAATGATTTCTCTTCTCGAGGGAGGGCGGTGAGACAAAGAAACAAACACTAAGCTTAAGGAACAGAAACAAAAATACAAAAAATGAATTCCAGTCATAAGACAGCGTTCGAGGACTTGGAAGTGAACGCAGTGTGTGGGGTCAGAGGAAGCATGGCTCTTGTGGGCATCAAGGAGGAGACTACTGTCAGGGTCACTGTGGGGAAGAATGCTAGAAGACAGGCTTCCAAAGAGGGACGGGAGTGCTCTTCTGGTCCCCTCCTCCATCTTTGGCGTGGACCGAAGAAATGCGCTGATGACTTTCAAAGACGGTTTATTCTTAACTTAGACTTTCAACACCTGACCATCTGATGGCCACACAGCCATTTACATGCTAAACTAGTTTTAATAATTTCTTCATCTCCAAAGTACAAATTGCTGCATACATCTAAGTAGCAAGAGCTCTGCTACAACTAGAATCTTCTAAATGCTGTATCTGTGCTTGATGACCACTTATGCTGCAATCAGGTGCTAGAATAGGACCAATTTCTGGAAGGACATATCATCCTAATACTCAGAAATAGTTTTAAGAATATAACGCATTGTGGGGCGCCTGGGTGGCTTAGTCGGTTGAGCGTCCGACTTTCGCTTGGGTCATGATCTCACGGTTCGTGGGTTCGAGCCCCGCGTCGGGCTCTGTGCTGACTGCCAGCTCAGAGCCTGGAGCCTGTTTCAGTCTGTGACTCCCTCTCTCTCTGACCCTCCCCTGCTCACGCTGTCTCTCTCTCTCTCCTAGAAATAAATAAAAAACATTAAAAAAAAAATTAAAAAAAAAAAAGAATATAACGCATTGTTTTCAAACTACAATATCCAGATATTACTTAAGAAACAGCCAGAATTCTTTGTACGCAATACAATATAACCGACGACAGGAACCTGCAGCAATCACTGAGCACGTCAATGTGGTACCAAATTTCCATCTCCTTCCACTCAGACAACCCATCTGTTAGGATGGCACAAGCCGGAACATTAAAGGAGTATTTCTGACCGCTGCCCTTATATACTCCAATTTCTAGCCCATGTATCACTTTAATAAGAATAATGAGGTAGATCACATGACTCAAAAGAACTATTTCAGGTTTCCGTGAGATAATTATAAAAGGAGTGTCCATATATTTCACCTACTTAAAACCTCACAGTGATTGTTCTCTTACAGGTTTTTCCTAAAGCTTCCCAGGAATTGAAAATTAAAGAACTACCTAGACATGTGCACGGAGTCAAATTAAAAGGGGGCATACTTGTGTCAAGTAGTGAGAAACTAGTATGAAATAAAACTTCAGTAATTAATTAGGGTCGGCTTCATAAGCCACACACAGAAGTTTCATTATTTTAAAGTTGCACATTTTGTCACTAGCTGCCTGTCTCCATCTCCGGGCAGAAAATCATTTCTTACGTTAAGATTTTCGGGTTGTGCACCATGAGGGAGCTCTGCTCAGTAGGCATTACACAAACGCAGAAGGCGAAAAGAAGACGAGATTTTGAAAAAACAGAGACAAGCACTTGATGAACACATCACCAATGCAAGAAATCTTCCGGAACCAAATATTGTACTCCCACGGGGATCCTGAAAACTCTCTACCCTGGTTCCACTTTCAAGTTCCCACAAAAATAAGAAGCTTGTGAATCATGAGGCACCATGCAACGCAAGACTGGCTGGTTTCCTTCCCTGGACCCCAGCCTCTCTCAGTGGCCCGCAGGTAAGACTATGTATGCGTCCCGTCTCTACTCCTGGGCGGACGCGTAGAGGCGTGGTATCCAAAGCTAGCAAAGTGAAAGGACGTTCTCGGACAATTCAATTAAACCGAGATAAATTCAATTCAGATAAAGAGAGATGTAAGATGCAAAAGCAGGTTTTTGTTTTGTTTTGTTTTTTAAGTAAAACTCCGAGGCTCCACTAGAAGGAAACGATGGAAGAAAGGAGGCGCCACAGAGAACATTCTTGTAAAACGTAAAGACGAAAGTTGCGCTAAAAGGAAAGAAGAACACACACAGATCAGGCTGGAGGAGGGAGACGGTACAGGGGACAGGGTGTTGGGAGTCAAACCAAACGTGTGCCAGAGAAAACAGGAGCATAAATAAGGGACTGGGGTATTAACAGTTTGGGACAGAAGGTGAATTACGTAAGAAGATTAACATGAGATACAGAGTCTGAGAAACCCCAAAACACGTGATCCACGTGAGAAACCCCAAGAAGAGTGATCCAGAGGCGTTTACAAATGACGCAGGCCAGAGCTAAAGATGCCATCACGTTGCCGCTGCAAAGTGTTACTGAGGTGAGCCTCGGAGACCTTGAATCCAACCTCCTTATTTTAAGGCGAAGAAACAGATTAAGGAAATGTTAAGTGAATTGTTCAAAATGTCACAGCTGGTTGGTGGAAGAGCACAGAGAAGGCCAGGGTCCCCTGGCTGAATCACTCACAGAGAAGGGACGGGTAGGATCCTGAGAGTAAGACTGCCAGTCAGCTAAGGGTGGCTATAGAGAAACGAAGCCTGAAGATAAGAGGGCGCCTACGTTAGGAGATGTAAAGACAGAGGGAACCAGAGAGCAAGCAGTTTGAAAACAGAAACAAAATCCCGTAGGACTAGTGGGACTCGGGGACCAGGCGAAAGAAAGCTACAAGGAAGGACAGGGTAGTTTACTGCCATCGAATGGTACAGAAAAGGATCAAATGCTAAGAAATGAATCCAAAGAGAATAGATAAAAGGGAATAAAAGGAAAGACCAACGATTAATGAAAGGGGGGAAAAAAAACCCACATAGTACAAACATCAACTTGGTTCTTTCAAAAGAATCATATAGATTATAAACTTCTAGAACAATGGAAGAAAAAATAAAGAAGGAGCAAATGATTTAAGGATAACAGAAAGAAGGACACAATAAAAAAATGCTGCAGATACGCTAAAAGAGGATATCGTGAACCAATAAAATTCATGCCAATAAAATTAAAACTTAAAAATGGATTACTTTCTCGAACACATACCTTACCAAGACTGACTCAAGGAAGAAACAGGAAATCCAAAGGGTCCCGTAGCATTTGAATACATTTAATTTCTAAGTAAAAATCTTTCCAAAAGGAAAAACGAAAACCTAGACAATTTTACTCCGCTTGTTTCCAGAAATCCAAGGGACAAATAATCCCATTCTTATACAACTTTTTCAGCGTAGAGGAGAAAAGGTAAGCAATTCCTGACCCGTTTTATGAGGCCAGCAGAATCTCAATACCGAAACCTGACAAAGATGAGTATAAAAAGAAAAAAAAAATACATGTCCGTTTTACTCACAAACATATAAAAAATATCCTAAATAGTACTAGCAAAAATAATCTAATAAGATAAAATATTAAGACCTCGATGCAACGGGGGCACCTGGCTGGTTCAGTCAGCAGAGCACGCGACTCTTGATCTCAGTGTCTTGAGTTCAAGCCCCACATTACCTGTGGCACCTGCTTAAAATAAAGATTAAATTTTAAAAAACACTATGGTGGATTTGTTCCTGGAATGCAAGGTTAGTTTGGGGTTACAAAAGTAAAAAAATGTGGAATGTCTGGGTGGCTGGGTCGGTTAAGCATCTGACTCTTGATTTCAGCTCAGGTCATGATCTCACAGTTTGTGAGACTGAGCCCCATATAGGGCTCTGTGCTGACAGAGCCTGCTTGGGATTCTCTCTCTTTCTTTCTGCCCCTCCCCTGCTTGTGCTCTTTCTTTCAAAATAGATAAAATGGGGATGCCTAGGTGGCTCAGTCATTTAAGGGTCTGACTCTTAATTTAGGCTCAGGTCATGATCTCATGACGTGAGATCAAGCCTCACGTCAGGCTCTGCACTGGCAGTGTGGAGCCTGCTTGGGATTCTGTCTCTCTCACACTCTGACTCCCCACCCACACCGCAAATAAATAAAAAAACCTTTTAAAATAAATAAATGAATAACATAAACACTTCTAAAAAACCAATTAATGTGATGCACCACATTCATTATAAGGGGAATAGCACACAATCATCTCAAAGAATAAAGAAAATCTTTAGAATTTAGAAATTTTCAATTAGAAACTTCTAACTGAATTAGAAGAATTCAGGATCTACTTATGATAAAAACTCTAGGCATAGGAATACAAAGAAACTTCCTTCACTTGATAAAGAGTGAAAAGCACTCCCTTTGAGTTTAAGAACACGATAAGGGTACCAGCTACTGGAATGCCCGGCCAACAAAACCAGGCAAGAAAAGAAAATATAGAAGCTGGAAAAAAGAAATAAAACTTTCTTTTCAGATGACCTGATGGAGTATCCTAAGGAACCTAATGCTCTATTTCTAGAAAAAGAGAGTTTAATTAGGTTACAGCACACAAAATCTATTTTAAAACTGTTTTCATATGCCAAATGAAAACAGTTCTTAACAATTTTAACACTCCAAAAATATACAATCCTGGGAATAAACCTATCAACCTACAGCAAGTCCTCATCAGTGGAAAATTATAAAACTTTATTTGAAAATTATAAAGAAGACATAAATAAATGCTCATTTACTAGAAGACTCAACACTGTAAAGATATCAGTTCATTCCAAATTGATCTATGGAATCAAAGCAATTTCATATGAAAATCTAAAGGTTTTTTTTCAATGTTTATTTTTTAGAGAGAGAGAGTGGGGGAGGGACAGAGAATCCCAAGCAGGCTCCACACTGTCACTGCAAAGCCTGATGTGGGTCTCAAATTCACGAACTGTGAGATCATGACCTGAGCCAAAATCAAGAGTTGGACGCCTAACCAATAGACTGAGTCACCCAGGTGCCCCTCAACCATGAGCTACCACAGAACAACAGCGACTAGAACAGTGCAGCACTAGTGCAGGGTGAAAAGACCGGAGAAGAATCTGGAAACAGCCACACATATCTTCAGACACTTGAAACACGATAAGGAGTCCTCCACGTCACTGAGTAAAGGCCGGAGTTTTCATAAAAGGGTAACTGGGCATCCATTGGGAAACAAATGAAATTAGATCAATTCATATCATAACAAAAGAAATAATGAAGAAAAAAGAGAGCAAGCAAGAAAAAAAATATTTTCAGAAGGATTAAAGGCCTAAATGTGAAGTACAAAACTATTACCTTTTCAGAAGACAAACTAAGAGCATATCATTACAAAATTGGGAAAAAGAAGGATTTGTTTATTAAGACCCCAAAACTGAAAGGACATAAGTTTACTTCAAAATTAAAAGCTCTGCTCATCAAAGGACTACATAAAGAGAATGAGAAGGAATGAGAAGGAAGAAATATTTGCAAAACATACAAACAACAAAGGACAGAACATACAAAGAACTCCTATGAATCCGTTTTAAAAAGTCAACCCAATAGAAAAAAAATGGGCAAAAAAACCAATGAATAGGAATTTCACAAAAGACACATAAATGGCACATAAACACTAGAAGAGAGGTTCAAGTGTCCTTGGAAACTAGGTAAATACAAATTAAAATACCAATACAATACCACTTCATGCCCATTAAATTGGCTAAATTTACAAAGCTGGTTAATACCAAGTTTTGGTGAGACCGAAATTCTTCTTCGCTGTTGGTAGCAACGTAAACCAGCAAATGCTTTGGAAACTGGAGGCAAACCATGAGAGACTGGTAACTACAGAGAACACGCTGCGGGCTGCCGGGGGTGAGGAAGGCTCACTGGGTATTCTGCTGGGTTCCACTCCCCAAACCAATACCACACCGGGTGTTCACTGATGTGAGTTTAAACAGGCAAAGCCAGTGCTGGCAACACGGAGTGACACTGGGGTAAGTTCAGCAATTCCACTACCAAGTAAGCTCCGGTGACTTCCATGCATGTGCATTGAGAGAGAAGCACAGAAGTATCTTACAGCGGTAATGTCTGGAGTAGCAAACGCCTAAGAACAACCCAAATGTCCATCACTAATAAAATGGATAGAAAACTTGTGATGTACTCATATAGTGGGGTATTATATCCAGTGGAAATAAATGACAGACCTATGCAGTAACTTGGATGAATCTCCGAAACATAATGTTGAACAAAAGAAACCAGTCAGAACATAGTATGATTCAGTTTATGTACTGGGAACAGATGAATCTAAGTATTATTTGAGGATAGTAAATACACAGATGCAAAAAGTTTGGAAAGAAAAGCAGTGTGACCAGTAACACTGAATTCAGGATGATTGTTACCTCTGGGACAGAAGAAGGGCCTGTGACCAGGGTGGCCCTACACTGGCCTCCAGGGACTTGGTCACAGCCCCATTCATGGCCAGAGTGGTAGACACAGGAGTGTTTAAACTACACATACACGTTTCCATGCAGGTTTCCACAAGTATCACGTTCACGCTGAAGCACGGAAACAGCCGCAGTGACAAAGCAGCTGCAGTACAATTTCGGAGTCACATCCAGATGGCAAAGAGCAAAGGAAAAAGCGGGTGGTAATGAATCCAAAGTAGTGAGCGGGGTCATTCCTTTCGTAAGCCTGGCAGCAGTGGGCCTGAGCACAGACCGGGGTGGAGGGGAGGTCCGTGCGCTCATACACCACACGTATCTTGAGGTTTGGAGGGAAGGTTCTAGGGGAAGGCATGCACTGCAGACACAAGAACAAGAGGAGGTGAAAAGATGGGTGAGGAAGTGAAGGAAATGAGCAGACACAGTTACGAGTGAGAAGTAGAGGGTCATAACGGAATGAGCATTTCTTACATGCAAATGAGAGAAAACACGTAAAGCAGAGGGAGGTGGTGGGCCTCCAATCGGACAGCTACACTCTTCTCACTAATCAAAAGGCAGGCGCGTTCTGAAAATACAAACAGCAAAACAGAAACACGGCAGACCAGTTCCAGACAAGAGAAGAGGTTTGGGGACGGTAAGGGATGTGGCCGGGACAGCGCTGCTTCCGGCGAAGGCCCCGTCAGTGGAGACGGAGTTCAAGAAATGGGGAGCCCTCATCTCCCCAGAAGTTCTGTTTCTCTTTGTACCCAGCACTCAAGGAGTATACACACAACCACAGGCTTCCGTGCGTCAGGGCTCCACACCACCCGGCTCTGCACAGGCTTCAGGCTTTCCAAGCCCTTTAAAAGGAGTGCACAGCGCACATGCTACCTTTTCCCGGTTCCCAGCTCTCTAACCCAAATGCAATAATCTGTACTTTCTAAATACTACTGCGACGCACTTGGTACTTCTCCAGAAACGTTAGGGGCAGAGAAGGGAGAAAACCGAGCCATGGCACACACAACAGCACGGATGAATCTCAAACATACTATGCTACGTGCAAGAAGCCAGGCTCAAGAGCTATTTGTAGGATCCCATCTATATGGCATTTGGGAAAAGGCAACACTGAAAGGGGCCACCAAAGGAATCAATCAACCTCCTTCGTTTACAAATGAGAAAAACAAAAAATATACAGAACTATTCCCACTGGGGTAACTGAGCTGGATGGTAACTGAGCCAGGCTGAAATTCAGAATCCCTGGACTCTGTTCCCTTGTTCTTTCTGCTGGACCGCCCTGTGACCAAGGAGTGCAATTCAACGCTAATCAGCAAAGAATATTAACCAAGTGGCCAGCCAATAACTGCAGCTAAGGCCGGGCTCATAAGGAGGTAGCACAAGGTGAGGATATAAGAAATTTGAGCTTTTGGGTTTTTTTTTTTTAAGTTTATTTATTTTGAGAGAGAGTGAGTGAGCGAGGGAGGGGCACAAAGAGAGGGAGAGAGAGAGTACTAAGCTGGCTTTGCGCAGTCAGCACAGAGCCTGACGCGGGGCTTGAACTCACAAACCATGAGATCACGACCTGAGCTGAAATCAAGAGCCGGAGGCTCAACTGACTGAGCCACCAGGTGCCGCAAACTTTTGGTCTCTACCTCACAGCTTGTTGATTCGGTTTTACCTATTTTAGGATAAAATAAAATTTAAAGTGGATCAATCCAATTTTATAGCTTATGAGAAATATTGCCATATTAAATAAAAGCAACATTTGGCCAGAAAAAAAGGGGGGGACCTCAAAACAAGAAACAAATCAAAATGTCAATAGTAACTATAATAATCTTTATTTTTCACGTTATCTATCAAGAGTATGATAACTTGTGACAACTTTCACTTTTCCTTCCTTTCCATTTTTCCTTCAATGGCATCTCCAGCGCGATCTGTAGGAGACTGACTTCGGCTACGTAACGTGTGTGGAGCACGTCTGTTTTTTGCAGGGGAAAGTTCACTCACTCACCCCTTTCCTATTGTTTCTCCACAAACGAAGATGGAAACCTACACCCTCTGAACACTAATGTTAAAGTGCATCAGTGGGACACAACCTAGTAGGGGACACAGAACGGTGACAGGAGGAGAAGAGTGGGGGGCGGGAAGGGGAGCCAGAGAGAAAGCTAAGGCGGCCCCCTTACAACAGGGCCCGGCGCGGGCGCCCTCTGCCGTCTCCTCTATGCCTCACGGGCCCAGGCATCACTCAACGCGCAGCCTGGAATCTACTCTCTCTAGGAAGACTTTAAGGGCCAATCTAACTATAATCTTTCCCCAAAGCTTGATGCCTGTACAACCTAGTTTTTCTGAAGTCAGGACACCTAATCCTTACATAGGGGATACCGTTAATGTTTTTCAAATAGATCAACTCTTTAAGGCCAGCAATGAAAACTGACAGTTACAGGACATTTTTGCAATCTCTTCAGGATACGACTATGTCTAAAGGAAACTGTGATACTTCAAGGAGAAAAAAAATCTCCTTTTTCTAATGTCCACGGCCTCAGATTCTTCTGCTAAATGCACGGAAATAGATGTGTTACTGTGGTTCTCAGACCCAGGATCCGAATCACTCACATCACAAAAGAGAATTAAATCACAGGAAAGAAGTGGGTTACAGAGAACTGAGATTTCTGGAATGCTGGAAAATATTTGTAACTATTCCCTAACTTCAAAGGAGGATCAAAAATTATTTACTGTGAGTGGAGACCCAAACCCTGAATATATAAAAGGGCGAGGTAATCTTTTTTATTCTCAGATGTATTAAGATCCTACTTGTAAGGAGAGTGTCATAGGCAGCGGCTTCCCCCTACCCCCCCCCCAATTAAGAATGTTGGGGACAAAGTGAAGCCACATTAAATATACTGCACGTGTGCCGAGGCTACTTTGCTTCCAGTGACATTTAGTATCATTGGCTAATTACACGGGGACTTGACTTAACCTGCAGTGTATGTGATGGCCTCTTACGAGTCTGGTCCGCCGGTGGGCCGCCGGGGTGACTCAGTCGGTTAAGCGTCTGTCTGACTCTTGACTTCGGCTCAGGCCATGGTCTCATGGTTCGTGAGTTTGAGCCCCACATGGGGCTTTGTGCTGGCAGCACAGGGCCTGCTTGGGATTCTGTCTCCCTCTCTCTCTCTCCACTACTCCCCTGCTCATGCTCTCTCTCAAAAATAAATAAAACATTAAAAAAAAACCTGGTCCATCTGAAACCTCTATACTTAGCTTTATGATTTTTAATCTATTCTAATAGTGACTACTTTGGAATATAGATAAAGGGATTATTCGTTTGTTTCCTAAACCATTAACTAATTCGTACCAACTGGGTTGTCCATCTTTACAATTTGGAAGAAATTTCTTTCTTTCTTGTTTTTAATGTTTATTTATTTATTTTGAGAGAGTGTGAGCAGAGGAGGGACAGAGAAAAAAGGAAGGAGAATCCTAATCAGACTCCACACGTCCAGCGCAGAGCCCAACACGGGGCTCGAATCTTATGAACTGCAAGATCATGGCCTGAGCTGAAATCAAGAGTTGGATGTTTAACCAACTGAGCCACCCAGGCGCCCTGAAATTTCTCCTTTTTTTTTTTTC
This sequence comes from Crocuta crocuta, assembly GCF_008692635.1. NCBI lineage: Eukaryota > Metazoa > Chordata > Mammalia > Carnivora > Hyaenidae > Crocuta > Crocuta crocuta. The sequence continues at coordinate 2,204,277 of NW_027529596.1, forward strand.
TTAAAAATGTTAATGGTTATTTTATTTTTGTGAGAGAGAAGACAGAGCATGAGCCGGGGAGAAGCACAGAGAGAGAGAGACACAGAATTCAAAGCAGGCCCCAGGCTCTGAGCTGTCAGCAAAGAGTCCGACGCGGGGCTCGAACTCATGAACCGGGAGATCATGACCTGAGCCGAAGTCGGATGCTAAACTGACTGAACCACCCAGGCGCCCTGAAATTTCTCCTTTCAAATGAATAGTTGTACCTTTATAGGATGGCTACACATGGAAGTTCTGACTGAATCACCTCCCATCTGCAGTGAGAGACTATTGTTTTGCTTATGTGCACTTTCTGTTCTTATGTAATTATTCAGGTATAAACAAAAACTAAAGAGAACCCGGAATATCATGCAGAAGAAAGACCCTGCTGGAAGAATAAATGCTACATTCAACAAACATTTACTGGGCACTGGTGTGTCCAGTACTGAGGTCAGAAAAAGATGAGCAAGAAAAAGTCCTTGCTCTTAATTAGTTCTCGGGCCTATTCACTCATTCTGTTAAAGAAACACTCACTGAGTACACGGAGTAGCTACGTGGCAGACGCTGTTCTTGATGCACAGACAGAAGAGTAAAGAGAGAGAGAACCATGGCTTCACAGAGTGTACATTCCAGTGTGGGGAGGAGGCACGAGGAGTGAGAAATACTGAGCACGAGACAGAAATAAGCGCGGTGAGATGATAACGAGGGGCGGATCCGGAGCCTGGCGGGGTGTCCCGGTAACAACCGCGGCTTCGGGGTCACAAGATCCACACACC
>NW_027529596.1:2205164-2217095 GCF_008692635.1 Crocuta crocuta
ACTATGAACACGGAAGGTGACGTCCAGGCGTCCAAATGGACAATGTTAGGTACTCTACCCGGAGGGCCTCGGCTTACAAAGATAAACACGCTATACGCCGACACCACGAGTGGCGCGCGGTTAGGTATGGGGGGCAGAGCAGGGAAATTATCCCAACGGCGAAGACAAGCACCGTAAGGAAGTTATCGACAGGAAGATGGTAGAAGGCGCAGCACAAACAAGAAGAGAGCCATCATCCTCAACAAGGCAAGAGAGAAGCCGGTATTTGCTCAAAGAAATGTACGAGGGGCTTTGAGGGCTCGGCGGCCAAGGAGAAGGGGATAGAAAGGTGGTCTGGGGTGACAGCGAGGCCCTGACCGCTACGGGAAGAGAAGTGACGATCTAATGGCTCCGATGTAAGCACAGCAGACGCTGGCCACGACTCGCCTCACTTCGACAAGACACTCTGACCACAATGTAGAGGGAGACACACAAAAACGCAACTGGAAAAAAGAGGAAGGACTCATCTCTAATATTATTTCCCGAGGAAGAATGAGTGAATTNGCTTTAAAGGGAGAAGAGAAAAGGTGATGTCAGGAAAACTTCCCGGAGGCGACATTTTGGTTGAACCTTAAGAGGAAGAGATGGGGGGCGCCTGGGTGGCTTAGTCAGTTAAGCGTCNCCGACTCTTGGTTTTGGCCCAGGTCATTTCGCAGTTTGTGGGTCTGAGCCCCACGTTGGGCTTCACACTGACGATGTAGAACCTGCTTGGGATTCTCTCTCTCCCTCTCTCTCTGCCCCTCCTCTCTCTCTCTCTCTCAAAATAAATAAATAAACTTTAAAAAAGTATATTAATTACTCAACCCATTAGGATACCTTTAAGAGGAAAAAAACAGAAAACAAGTGTTGGCAAGAATATGGAGAAACCGCAATCTTTGCACACTGTGGAAACATAAAATGGTTCAGCTGCTGTGGAAGAGAGTTTGGTGGTTCTTCAAAAAGTTAAGCACAGAATTATTATAATGGCCCATCGATTGCACTGCTAGGAACATACTGAAAAGGCCTGGGAACAGGTACTCGCACAAATCCTTCTGCGGTACATACACACAGTGCGGTGCCGTCAGCCATGAGGGGATGGATATGACACATGCCACAATGTGAACGAGCCTCGAGAGCAGTATGCTAAGTGAAGGGAGCCAGGCACCCAAAAGGTCACACAGCACATGAGTCCATTCACAGGCAATACCCAGCAGGCAGATGTGCAGAGACCGGATCCGGGCGGCCAGCTGCCGGGGGCTGGGGGTGGGGAGGAAAGTGAGGGACAGCTGCTTCATGGGTCGAGCTCTCCCTCTGGGGTGATGAAAACATCCCAGAACTAGACAGAGGTAGTGGCTGCACAAACTGCGAATGTACAAATGCCAATGAACTGTTCACCTTAAATGGTTAATTTTATGTTATATACTTTTCACCTCAATTAAAAACAAAACCAAATCTGACCGCACGAGTCCTGCTTCCCTCGGGGCCCACATCCTACGGCAGCCGGTCTCACCCACTCGACGGGCTGCTTATGCCGAGCTACGGGCCAAGCAACGGGGGCAGGGGACCCTCTATTCTAAGCTACTCATCCATCAGTGCTTAGAGACCTAAAGCTTCCCTTCTCCTTGGGGGTTTTGGTTCCGGAAGCATCCATGCTCTTCGTACCATTCCCTCTGCTGCTCCTCTCCTTAACGTACGAGGTACCTGACCTCCTGGCCATCCTTTCCTTCCCTTTATTTAAGTACGATCACCTCCATCACCGTCATATTTGGAGTAAATACTGCCAATGACTGAGCACCTACTGAGTATTCATACATCTATATGCTTTCAGTGTCTACGTCGCTTCTGCACAAAGTTTATTGTTATTTACCTCCATTTCATAGCTAAGGGGACTGTCGCACGGAAAGAGTCGCCCCAAAGTATCGCACCTGGTGAGCGAAAGAACCAGGGACCCGAGTCCAGAAACAACCAGGGACCTGAGTCCAGGGGGCCTGGTCGCAGGGCCTGAGCTCTAACCCCGGTGCTGTACGGCCGCTCCCGGGTGCTGCTCAAAGGGTGGACTGCATTGCCAGTCCCCTTGCTCAGCGTCTCACTCCTCTGTCCGCAGCAGTTTCCTTCTCTACTGCGAGCCCCAGCCGCGCAGCAGGGCCCCCCGGGAACGAGCCGCTGCCAAACCCAGGGGTTGCAGTGTGAGCTCCCCTGTCCTGACCTCCGGGCACGACCTGACTCCAGACTTGAGCTCCCTGCCCGCGACTGCTGCTTCACTTCCGAGCCCCGAGGCTGTCACCAGTTTCCCCGAGCGCCGTTCACAAGTCTGTTTCCGGGACGTACATGCCACCCAGGGTGACAGCCTCTCGCCACACGGGCTCCTGAGCACTAGAGGGGTGGCCTGCGGGACGGAACCTGTGATTTGACTTAACTTTAACGCTGACAGCTGCACACAGCCGCGGCCACCCGCCCGGACAGCGGGGGGACAGCGTGGGGACAGCGGGGCGACAGCGCGGGACAGCGGAGGGACAGCGCGGGGACAGCAGACGGACACCGGAGGGACAGCGGACGGACAGCGCGGGGACAGCGCAGGGACAGAGCCCCGCATCAGTTGTGCGCTTGCACCCCCTCTTCCCCCCACAACATTTTCAGAACTCCGCGCACTCTGTCAACGTCAAGTCTCCTCGCAGCTCGGGCGGCCCCGCTCACAGGACGGCACTGGGTCTACCCGGTCCCAAGCCAAACACAGGCGCTCCGGTCCCTTCTTGCTTCTTTTCCTCCCCTCCCCCCACACACGCCCTGTAAACCTGACCCCTGCCTCCCACCGCCACCGCCCTCTACCAGTTCCCTCCGATGGGTCTACCTGAGAGAGTAAGGAGTTCCCTTGCTTCGAGTAAGATGCAAAGTATAACATGGCTAGAAAATTCTTCTATACTTGTTAGAGGAAAAAACCCCACAAAAAACTGACATGACAGGAAACAAACCGCCCTCTAGAGGAGGAAGGAGAAAATGATAATCCGATAATCTGTACCTGAAGGGGCCTTTTAACAATAAATTGTCTTTCATTAATGTTCAGATTTCTGTGGGGAATGAATAAAAACGAAATGGATACTACCTTTAAGCTTCTGTATTTATTACTGGGTTATCTCTCTGCAAAAGTACCACCCCTTCTTTCCTTCCTCCCTCCCTCGCTCCCTCCCTCGCTCCCTCCGTCCTCCTCCTTTCCTCCCTTCCTTTATTTATTTAAATTTTATTTTTGAGAGAGTGAACGCNGGGGCTGTGACCCGAGCCAAAGTCACGAGTTGGATGATGCTCAACCGAATGACTCTGGACTGCGGCTCAGGATCCGATCTCACAGTGTGTGAGTTTGAGCCCCGCTTCAGGCTCTGCACTACTGCACAGCCTGCTTGGGATTCTCTCTCTGACCCTCCCTGCTCAAGTGCTCTCTCTCGCTCTCCAAATAAAAAAATAAACAAACTTAAAAAAAAAAATCTTAATTCAAATGCCACTTAGTATTCTCACAGGCTCAGTAATTATAGCTCCCTGCTTCATACACCTTAAAAAAAATCAAATTTCCAACATGCACCAATGGGGCAGGGCCAGGTCAAGCTTCTCAATATGTAGTGGTCGGAATCTTCTAGAAGCGACATCCTGTAACTGATATCTATCAAACCGAACACTAGAGGAAGATCCATCTTTACTACAGGCATCTGCTTTCTGCTTCCAGAACACGGGGACGGCGTGCAGCCTCCACCTCCTCCAGAAGTGCTCCAGCCAGTGTCACTGACCATGGAACCGCCCACTAGCGCCAAGAAAAATCAATATTGTCATGTCCACCATCAGAGCACTTTGGCCAGTACAAAATGTAGTCTCTGCAGTAAAGCATGTAACAAATTTAAAATAATAATAAAACCAGTAAGAATATAAGTGGCCCTTGGATAAACAGAAGCTCAAGGGGAAAATAGTCTGAAATCCGCAACTGCTCTACTATCGTGTATCACTGTATGTGAGGCCTGTTCCTCAGTGAATTCCTGAGGCTTCTCTGAAAATACTGTATTTCACCTGGAGATGTTTTCCAAAGTGAGCGCTGGTTCAAGATTTCAAACTTCTTCCGTTACTATGAAGGATGGCAGGTATAGTCACTGGTGCCCTGGCCTTTTCAGGACCCGTCTCTTTGCCCTGCAGAAAGTGACGTCTGCTCAAGGTCGCTTACGAATATAATTCCCCAGTATCGGCCACGGCGCGAATAAATCCCACAGAACAACTGTATCTCTGGCTGCTAGGAACTTGAGATAAAATATTTTTGGAATGCAATTTCACAGATGAATATTGGGTTGCGTTAATAAATTATTTGGTCTTTTCGGTTGCGAAGAGCTCTGGACGGTATCCCGGGGAAAAAAATCAGCTGGATGAAAAATCAGGGAAAAGCGGCGGCAGAGCCGGGGCTGCGGCGCTACCACAACTCAGGGCAGAAGAGGCTAACAGTTAACCGACCACAAACTCAAATGATTCAACAAGTAAGTCAACTGCTTTGAAGTAAGTTTTAACATTTCAAGGCAATTAAAGACTAAAAAATAACATTTTATATTTGAAAATTTTTAATCTAATGTCCTTTTTGCCTTAATTATAAAAAACAATTACAATAAGCCGATGGTAAGTCTTCCAAAGTAACAATAAGCCAGTGGTGACAGCACTGGTGACGGCAGTGGCGACGCTGAGCCTGAGGAACTGCAACACTGTGACCCTGAGGACGACTAACGACGAGGGGTCTAGAAACCACGTGACACGACGGAGACAGCCCGAAGGGGTCAGAGAGCCTGAGCCTCTGTCTCCCGTCTTCACGTTCCCGCTGCCTCGTGCCAGGCACATGCATCGTCTCTACTGTCACAGTTAAGTCCCGTCCACGCCTCAATATCAGCTGAAACTCCACTTCCTGCAAAGGCCTCCCTGACCCCGCCTCCCAGCGAGAGACATTCTCACACACTGATGTCTCGCGGGCCCTGGTATACCTCTTACGAATCTTCTATTACATTTTCAGCATATTTTCTGGTCAGATATGTTTACTGAGAACAAAATCAATATTTTGCTTAACTCTGGTGTTCTTACAGCATCTCGCACGGGGAAGACAAAACTCCAGGAACAGCACCGCTCACAAGGATGAGAGAATGGCTCCGCTCACGTTTACAGGTACAGGTGACCTGTGTAAAGTGGCCAAACCTCTCTGAGCCTCCATCCCCTCATCCATAAAAAGAGAAAAATAGTGCCTCCTATCACTGTTACAGGATTAACTGAGCCAGTCTATACAAAGTGCTTAACACGCCCAATAAATACTTAATGATAGCCCTTATGGGAATAGTATAGTATCGATTATTACTCTGTAATAAATTATTGTATTTTATAAATTAGTACTCTAAAATAAATGTCAAGTAAATGCAGAAGACTTAAAATATCGCAGTGACTTCCGTGACAGCTTTCTTTTTTGTTTTTTAAGTTTATTTATTTATTTTGAAAGAACAAGAGCACATGTGGGGGAGGGGCAGAGAGAGTGGGAGACAGAGAATCCCAAGTTGGCTCCACACTGTCAGTGCAGAGCCTGACACGGGACCCGAACTCACGAACTCTAGGACCGTGACCTGAGCTGAAATCAAGAGTTGGATGCTTAACAGACTAAGGCACCCAGGCGCCCCAGAAGAGTTGTCATGTTTTAAAGGATTTGGAAAATCAGGGGCACCTGGTTGGCTTAGTTGGTTAAGCGTCCGACTTTCGCTTAGGTCATGATCTCGCGGTTCGTGGGTTCGAGCCCCGCGTCGGGCTCTGTGCTGACTGCCAGCTCAGAGCCTGGAGCCTGTTTCCAATTCTGTGTCTCCCTCTCTCTCTGACCCTCCCCTGCTCATGCTGTCTCTCTCTCTCTCTCCTAGAAATTTAAAAAAAAAAAAAATTTATAAAAGATTTGGAAAATCATTTGAATCTGTATTACTCCTAAGGGCAGAACTCAGAAGAACAGTGGTAACAGGGCCACACAACAGAACACGGCGCATCAAGAACCGCTAATCCCTGGGGCGCCTGGGTGGCTTAGTCGGTTAAGCGCCCAACTTTCGTTTAGGTCATGATCTCGCGGTTCGTGGGTTCGAGCCCTGCGTCGGGCTCTGTGCTGACTGCCAGCTCAGAGCCTGGAGCCTATTTCGGAGTCTGTATCTCCCTCTCTCTCTGACCCTCCCCTGCTCACGCTATCTCTCTCTCCTAGAAATAAATAAAAAGATTAAAAAAAAAAAAAAAAAAACTGCTAATCCCAGGGCCCTGGGGGGCTCAGTGGGTTGAGTGCCCAACTTTGTCTCAGGTCATGATCTCACGATTCATGGACTTGAGCCCCACATGAGGCTCAGCGCTGACAGTGAGGAACCTGCTTCGGATTCTCTGTGTGTCTCCTCCCTCTCTGCCCCTGCTCTGCTCAAGCTTTCTCTCTCTCAAAAATAAACATTTAAAACAACAAACAAACAAACAAACAAAAACTACTATTCCCTGTCAGTGGAGGAGCCCAGGCACAGGGTAGGTGACCATTTGTCAGAAGTACTGATGAAAGAAGTCTGCTGATTAAAACTGAGCAAGACTTTAAAATGTGTCCAATATTTCTAACAAACATCAAAAAAATTCGCTTTGGTCGTTCCTACTGATGTATATAAAACTTATACAACTTTTTAACTTTTTCAATTGCTATCTATACTACAGTTGACCAGGTTTAGTTCAGAATAACGTGGTGTATGAGGCAGAACAACGGCAAAGAGGGCTACATCCTAATTCCCGGAAGCTGCCAACGGTTACCTTGCACAGGAAAGGGCTTTGCAGGTCTGATTAAAGGTCTTGAGATGGCGGGATTACGCTCAAGTATGTGGGTAATCGTAATGTTCCTTATAAGAGGAAGGGGAGGGGGTGCCTGGGTGGCTTAGTCCATTAAGTGTCTGACTCTTGATTTCAGGGCCTTGAATTCAAGCCCTGCGTTAGGCTCCACGCCCAGTATGGGGCCTACTTGGAAAAAAAGAGGGGGGGGGCAACGAGAGAGAAGATGTGACGATGGCAGCAGGAGCCAGATGGACTGAAAGACCTGAAGAGACCTCCCTTCTAGCTTTAAGGACACAGGAAGACACCATAAACCGAGGAACGCAGGGGCCTACAGAAGCTGGAAAAGGGAAGAAAGTGGTTTCTCCACAGCGCCTCCTGGGGGAAGGCAGGCCTTACAACACCCTAACGTTAGAACTAACACCCAGAACTGTAAAGATAATAAATTTGTATTGATTTACTCAACAATTTTACTACTAGTTATATATGCCGAAGAACTGAAAGCAGAGACTTTAAGATACTTGTGCACCAATGTTCACTGCAGCTGCAGCTAAAAGGTAAAAACAACCTAGCTGTCTATCAATAGATGGATAAATAAAATGTGGAATATACATACAGCAGAAAATTATGAAGCTATACATGCTGTAATGTAGATGAACCTTGAATATATGCTAGATGAATAAGTCAGACACAAAAGAGTATTTTAAGATTCCACTTATATAAAGTATCTAGAAAGACAGAAAACAGATCAGACGTTAGCAGGGGCCGGGCAGAGGGAGAAATGAAGAGCTATTGATTGCTTCCCCTAGGGGAGACACCCATGCAGCGTCCCTGTCCAATATACTGTAAGAAATATCATTACTCTTCTCTTATCCAGATGTATAATTTTGTTGAGAGGAAATTATTTTGGCAAAATAATCCAATCTTCCATTTTCTTTATTCATGATCTTGGACTTTTTAAGCTAGGCTATGGAAAGGTTACATACATAACCTATTGCCTAGATAAGCAACACATTTGTTTTCTTTAAACTAAACCCGGGGGGCTCCTGGGTGGCTCAGTTAGTTAAGCGTCCAAGTTCAGCTCAGGTCATGATCTCACGGTCCGTGAGTTCAAGCCCCGCATCCGGCTCTGTGCCGACAGCTCAGAGCCTAGAGCCTGCTTGGGATTCTGTGTCCCTCCCATCCCCCCACCCCTCCCCCGCTCACACTCTCTCCGTCTCTCAAAAATAAAGAAATGTGAAAAGTTAATAAAATAAAATAAACTAAGCCTGACCTCCTAAAAGTTTATTAATCTTATTTGTTTATGTATATCCGTTCCTTAAAAGTAACTATGTCAAAACTCATTCACTCTACTCAAACTCCCGAATTAGAGGCAGTGTAAGATAATGAAAACTAATGAAAGGCTTCTGGTCTTTATGATCATCAATTAACAGTTCTGAACTAAGTTCTCTTATCTGTAAAACAGGCAGACTACTTACCTTATAGGAATATTTGAACAATTATGATGTAAAGCGTACCTAATAAAGCACCTCGCCATGCATACCTAGTAACGTTTCAACACATTCTAACTGCTGCCATTGTTTTTACGGTCATCCTTGCTTTTCTCTTAAATAACCACCTGAACTACTTTAACGGGAAGTGAAAAAAAATGAAGCAATCTAAGTTGTATTATTCCTCATTTTCCTTCCGCCTCAATTTTCTGTCATTCTTCAATCCTATCTTCTCCCCAAGTTGCAGCAAAGGGGGGGTCCATCTTCTTCCGGCTTCAAAGTGTACCCTCCACTCTGCACTTTTGATCCTCACCCTTTCTCGACCTGAGTTCCATCAACTGGTTTCTGTCTTCAGCCTCCCTCCCTCTCTCTCTCTCTCTCTCTCTCTCTCTCTGTCCCTTCCAGCTGGCCCGTAAACACTCACAGCACTGAGGGCCTCGCCTGAGGAACCAGGCGAGAAAAAGAAAGAAAAGGCATTCGAATTGGACAGAGAGGAGGAAACGCCGCCATCCGGGGAGGCTGTGGGTTCACACAGGAGCCCCCAGAGCCTCCTCTCAAAACTGTTACAACTAATAACTGAATTCAGCAAAGCAGCAGGATACGAAACCAATATATAAAGTCTGCTTTGTTTTTATAACTGCGAACAAACCATCAGAAAGAGAAATCACAAAAATAATCCCATTTATAACTACGTCAAAAAGAGTAAAATACCTAGAAGTAAATTTAAGCAAGGAGGCGAAGGACACTGAAGAGGCACAGATGGAAGATCCTCCGCGCTCACGAGCTGGAAGGATATCGCTCAAATGTCCACAGCACACAAAGCAACCTCCAGGTTCCACGTGATGCCCATCAAAATCCCAATGACATTTTTCACGGAAGTAGGACAATCCTAAAATGTGTGCAGAACCACAAAAGAGCCCGAACAGCCAAGGCAATCTTGAGAAAAGCTTCCTCTGGAGGCATCACACTGCCTCATTTCAAACTATGTTACAAAGCTGTAATAACCAAACCGGTATGGTGTTGCCATAAACACAGACACACATGAACATAAGGGAAGAGAAGCAAAAATAATACAAAAACAGGGAGGGGGACAAAAAGTAAGAGACTCTTAAATACGGAGAACAAACAGAGGGTCGCTGGAGGGGGTGTGGGGGGGAGGGGCTACATGGGGGAGGGGCGTTAAGGAATCTACTCCTGAAATCACAGTTGCACTATATGCTAACTAACTTGGATGTAAACTTAAAAAAATAATAAATGTAAGTTAAAAAAAAAAAGAGAAAAACTCAATCTGATAAAAATGGGAAATTTTCCCAAAGGACACACAGACGGCCAACAGACACGTGAAAAGATGCTCCACATCACTCATCATCAGGGAAACGCAAATCAAAACCACACTGAGACGCCCCCTCACGCCTGTCAGAAAAGACAAGAGACAACAAGTACCGGTGAGGGTGTGCAGAAGAGGGAGCCCCCTGCACTGCGGAGGGATGGAAACTGGTGCGGCCAGTGGGGAAATCAGTGTGGAGGAGCCTCAAAAAGCTAAAATAGAACTACCAGCAATTCCCCGTCTGGGTATTTACCCGAAAACACAAAACAAAAACACTAGTTAGAAAAGATAGATGTGCTCACGTCCGCTGTGGCACCTATTCCCAATAGCTACGGTATGGAAACAACCAGAGTGTCCATCCATGGGTGAACGGGTACAGAAGAGGTGGCACAGTCACATGACGGACTACTCAGCAGCCATAACAAAGAATGGAGTCCTGTCATTTGTGATAACACGAACGGACCCTGACGGTATTATGCTAAGTGAAATAAGTCAGAGAGTGACAAACACCATATGATCTCACTTACAGGTGGAATCTGAAAGGGGAAACAAGCCTCACAGATGCAGAGAACAGACCGGTGGTTGCTAAAGGCGAGGGTGACTGGGTGGTGGGTTAAAAGGGAGGAGGGGTCAAGAGGCACAAACTTCCGGTCATAAAATAGTAAGTCATGGGGATGTACTCACAGCACAAGGACTATATTCAACAGTACCGTATTGCATATTATGTAACTTTATATGGTGACAGGGGAAATCAGATTTATGTGGTCATCATTTCACACTGTATAAATACAGAATCACTCAGTTGTACACCTGAAACCAATGTAACGTTATATGTCAGTTATACCCCAATAAAAAAAAAGTCATGATTTACGGTTTCAGAACCTGCACTGGCCTCTGCACGGACAGCTCAGCCTGGAGCCTGCTTGGAATTCTGTGTCTCCCTTTCTCTCTGCTCTTCCCCTGCTCATGCTGTGCGTGTGTGTGTCTCTCTCTCTCAAAAATAAACAAACATTTAAAAAAATATATTTATGGGGCACCTGAGTGTCTCAGTCAGTTAAGTGTCCAACTTTGGCTCAGGTAGTGATCCTATGGTTTGTGGGTTCGAGCCCCGCGTCGGGCTCTGTGCTGACAGCTCAGAGCCTGGAGCTGCTTCGGATTCTGTGTTTCCCTCTCTCCCCAGTCATGCTCTGTCTGTCGGTCTCTCTCTCGCTCTCTCAAAGATTAAATTAAAAAATTTTTTAACGTTAAAAAAAAAGTATTCCAAATCCAAGAAAATGTGAGACTTCAGTTTTATTATAATTTATTATAATGCTAATTTAGTCATTATTATATTTTCAATGGTTCTTTCCACTGAAAACTTCACTTGTTATTCAACTGGCAAAACTAAAAACCCATGTATCCTTTACAGTGAGACAATCTGCAGGTTTGTTTTACTTTTAAATAGAAATCAATTTGTAAGCATGTAATTGTCTGAACAGACTATAATTCTATATCTAATATAGGGCACATGGTAATTTAAAAGGCTAACTGGAACTCAAATATATTCTTATATTCCAAAACTAACAAACCGGCAGCAGTCGGAGACAGATGGTAAGAACGTAGTGAGGGCCCTTAGCGTGTCAGAAACCGACATTCCAGGTTTTAGTTACCCTCCAGTGCATGTAAAGGTCTGTAACATGGAAGTAATTTGCAGTTTTACAAAGGCACCAAATGTGGGGTTTTAGAGACATGAAGAAGTAAAACCCTACATTGATACTACTCACTTCTATGAGTCCACCATGCACGGCAAATAACCAGGGCAGGAAATGCACGAGGCCGTTTTATCAACTGTGGCAGCTAGAATTTATCTTATCTACAGCTCTGAAAATAGTTCTAATCCTGAATATATACAAAGCAACGCCTGGATTTTCTATTTTATTTTATTGCGATTCATGGGAGAAACCATATACAGGGTGTAAATCCTTTACTTCCTAACTGATTTGGGGCTTCAGTTTCCTATTCCTTCACTTGCAGGGTTGTCAGGAAGAACTCAAGTTGAAATCAGGGAACAGGTACCGCGCTCGGGGGATTATTAAATGCTGGTGCCCAGGAAGGGGCGGCTGCCAGCGGCGGTCCCTGGGGCCTGACGCCGAGGCCTGTGCAGGGCTCTCCACTCATCCTGGGCCTGTGTCTCTTCCTGGAGAAATGCAACCTCTTCTTTGAAGCTTCTTTGCTTTTTTTGAAAGAGAGAGAGAGCATGAGTGGGGGGGGAGGGGAGAGGGCGGGGAGAGGGGGGGG
>NW_027529596.1:2217216-2294994 GCF_008692635.1 Crocuta crocuta
CCCTCACACGCAGGCACAGGTGCCCCTCAGAGACAAAAAGCCTAGCAGGCGTCTCCAGGCACAGGACGGGTTAGAATGAAAGACACGAAGGCAGGAAGCATGTCCTGGTGGGACTCGTCTACTTCAAATTAAAAGATGGTGCAGCGGCAAGGATGGGATGCAGGGGTGCGGCGGCAGGCGTGGGACGCAGGGGTGCGGCGGCAGGGGTGGGGCGCAGGGGTGGGAGGCAGGGGTGGGATGCAGGGGTGCGGCGGCAGGGGGGGGACGCAGGGGGGGGGGGNGAGGGACTCGCACTCGCACTGTCTCCCGCAGGAGGTCGTTTTTAAAATGACGGTCGGAGAGGCGACCCTCTCCGCAGGTGAAAAACCTAGTTTACTTAGAAACTATTACTTCCCGTGTATTCCTGACCACAGTGCCCTTCTTACATGGCAGAGGGGTCTTCATTTACGTCTTTACCAGAAACTGGGCAAGTCCCTGTCCCACCTCTGGCAGATGACAAAGACACCTGGGTAAATGTAATAAAGAGTTTGGGCTGTGGAGATATTCTGTATGGACTCTGACCATCAAGTATACATTTTAAAAAATTCCCAAATAAAAGAACATATTAGAAATAGGTATGTGTTTTTAAGTATCTAGCTACCAACACTAGCATCGCTTCAATATAATTTATACTGAATGGGGGGGGTAAGATTTGTCGTTTTGATTAACACTTGTAACAACAGCAACTTTTTACTGAATGGTTACTGTGTAGCCGGCGCTGTGCTTAATCCGTTTCCTTTTTTTTTTTTTTTTGAAACCTTTTTTTTAATGTTTTATTTATTTGAGAGATAGAGAGACAGCGTGAGCAGGGGAGGGTCAGAGAGAGAGGGAGACAGAATGTGAAACAGGCTCCAGGCTCTGAGCTGTCAGCACAGAGCCCGACGCGGGGTTCGAACCCACGAACTGTGAGATCATGGCCTGAGCCGAAGTTGGACGCTCAAGCAACTGAGCCACCCAGGGGCCCCCAATCCATTTCCTTTCAACATTCACAATGACCTATGAAATACATTATCCCCATTGAATAAAGTTAGGGAACTGCCTAAAGGCCAAATCCCTAATTCATACCCAGGACTACCTGATGCTAAAGGACTATTCTCTCAACTACTCTATAGTTTCTCTGATAAACAGCAACAAAAAGATGAAGCAATCTGAAGAAATTAATCTTAAACAACTACAATACCAGTTCCTGTAAGCACTAAATCATATTTGACAGCTCAATACTCCAATGGGATTTTATTTGCCAAATAGGAATCACAGCTAAATGGCAAGTTTCTGGAACGCTCAGACCGAGTTGAAAAGTGGATCTGGGGAGGAGGGTCTCTTACCTGTGTGGCCATCTCCACTCTCCATAGATGGTTTACTGGTTTCTGACGGATTGTTCATTCTTGAGTCTGCAATGAATCAGAGGTGAATGAGGTTCTTTAAAAATTGGGGATGTGGTTAGGGAGGCAAAGCTGTGATGAAGGAAAGGTTTAAGAGCACTGACTAACGTTAGTTAGTCCCACAGTTCAAAGACTGGCAGTGTCAACACTAAAAACACTGGAAATTAGAGTAACAGGTTATCTGAAAGAAATCCAGGATTTCCCTTAACCCTGAAGTGATCCACGAATAAACGGTCTTTCTAAAGAATTTTAACATTCTTCTAACAATGAACAAAATTGTTAGATAACAGAAATCTAACCTGAACAAAGTTATAAGAGTTTGACATGTAAAAGGAGTAAATATAATACGAAGCATAAAATACATTACAGAAACAAAGTTGGGGAAGTAAAACGTTATTCTCAAAAATTTTCTTTTCCATAAGCAAAGGTATTTGTTAATCAAACCAAAACAATCCGTCGGTAATCTTCATAATAGACTGGCAGTAACTCAACCCAGCAGAATAAGAAGAAAGGGTGTCTAAGAAAAGTATCTCCATATTTACTCCCCGTCCAGATGAAGTAACCATGCGTCAAAGTAAGAATATGCCAAATTCATACCTCAATCATAAAGCACGACAAAAAGTTGTACCACAAGGCATAACAGAGATATCTAATAATTTCAAAAAGGAATCACAGCCACGCCCACCTAGAAATTATACTACCCATCTGATATTGCCTTTGAACCTGCTGGCAGGGGTCTAATTCCTTAAGGGTCATCTCTTTAATCAAGGTTTTCATAGTAAAAAGTTGTCATCAAGCAGTATGAGGTCTCCCAGAAGATACGCAAGACACAAGAACAAGTCTGCTTTTCTTCCACCTTTTCAATAGAGTAAGAACTCTCTATATATAACATATATATTTAATATATATACATTATATATAATTATATACATTATATATACATTTAATATATGCCTTATTCTACTTCTACTGTAAACCCAAACTTAGCGTATCTGTAATCAAATGAGTTTACTCTCCAGTAAGCTCCCCCCTTTCCCCTACTGGGCTAAAAATCATTTAACTCTAATTATAAGTTGAGAATAAACAAACAATGGGATATTTGATTTTTTTTTTCCCTACTGAAAAGCACATTTTGTCCGCTTCAAAGTTCAGTGAGGAAATCAAAGCAATCACCAGAAGCCCCAACCATGCTGTCCACAGCTGCTGCATCCAAACGCCTAAGTGACTAGAAACAATCACAAGCCCTCCTGCCATAAACTTCATTTTCTAGTAAGTTTTTGAAACAGATTCTGGTCTTCTGGTTTGAGGCAGTTCTATCATATCTCTGGTGTTTTTTTTTTTCTTCAGATGTTTGAAGGATTCAAATTCGTATTCTGTGGTCATAAATGAGACTAGTTCTACAACTTCCTGGCCTCTGCTGTCCAAAACATTTAAATGGCCCAGAAAGCATACCAAGGTTTGAAAGGAACAGGTGTACAGCTTAGTGAAAATCAGCTTTCTGAATGACTGAATCAAATCTTATGAAAGGCAGCAAAGATCATAACAGATGTTAAGATACCAAAATGCTTCCTTCAGAATGTATGTTTAAAAACAAAGTGGGAAAAATATGAACCAGTTAACATTCATAAAGAGGGTGACAATTTTTCCACATATCTTATACAAAGAAGTAGGCATAATTCTTAACAAGTCAGGAAACTGGCCTTGTGCAATTCATACCCGAATTTCCATGTAACCAAAGTAAAACTTATGTCACAGGTATTCCGTGTGAATCCTCTAGGCATTTACTACTGAATTGTACAGAGCGTCAAAGACATTTAACAAAATGACTTTACACATACACACACAAATAAAATTCTCACTTAATGTACAACGATGTGAAGACTGTTCAAATGACGCTTACTGTTAATTACAAATAACAGAGATACCATTTCTAATTCTAAAATACAGTGCTAAAAATATTTCAAAAAGGTATTTTCCTTTCCTTTCTTGAGTTCCCAACTCAGTAGATGTAAAAGAGTAGATACAAGTAAGTTCTTTTTTGCTATCTGAAGTTTTTTACTCTCTGGGCACACTAAGCCGTGTAGGAGTCTAATACACAGTCTACAAATTGCTCTTACATTGGACTGAATTCTTGACATCAATGTTTTAACTGTTGTTTTTATTGTGCTGTTCAAATATTACTTGAGTTTGGGCCATTCCTCCTGCCTAAGAATATAAACATTGACAGAAGTATCATTTAATTTTATCCTTAGCAACTGTGAAGGAGAAGGGGGAAGGGGAGCCTCACTTTTTCAAGTGAGAAAAATGACACAGAGGAAAAAAAATCACTTACAACGATTTTAAACCTTAAGTATCAAAGTCCTGGAGTTCCGATCATCTGACCTTCCAGGTGACCAGAGTGGCCTGAAGAGGTTTCAAGAACTGTGCACCCAGACAAAACTCAACACAAAACAGGGCCACTGTGAGCCACCGCGTAGCTCAAAACCAAAGCGCCTCAAGCTATTTTGAATCTTGTTACCAAAGACAGTTTATATAATCAAGCCGCACATCCCCCCTCCCTAAAAGGCTTGTTGTTCTATAGAGAAAACTTTCAAACAGGCTTTCCAGCACTTAACACTATTTTCTGAAGAAAGGACGGTGATTAAAAAAAAAAAAAAATTGAAAAGGCTGATATTTGCCAAAATTTGCACAGTTGACAGCTCCCAAATCTGGAAACTGATCAGCAGCCCCCCGCGGCAGCCGCGGCCATCCGCCTCTGCACCGGTGCTTGCGGAGCCACTCTGCACACTGGCTCCACCTTCGTTCTCACCAGGCACCTTGGTTTTTACAGAAGACATCTGCCATTAGGCTGTAAGACACTTTTTATTACCACGTACATACTATGTAGGTGCACTTTACACCTTGTTTCAGGTTTCGTGTGTTCAGAACCACATGAAATGCTCCCAACAGATATTTCCAAGCAGCAAAAATGTCCTCCGTTCAAGCTGAATTCCAAATCCACACTATCTACAGAAAATGTCCTCTGAACCAGAAGGGCGAGTGGTAGGGAGGGACCTACTGCGAATTCAAGTACGCTCCTGCCTCGCAAATGCCTTCCTCCTCGGCTCCATCCACCTCTCCCCCTCCCCCGTCGGTTGCATATGCGATTAAGCATTTATGCATAGTCAACCCGCACGCGCGATTTCCATATTAAAGCTTGTAAGAAAGAACTGTGCTGTACCCACCTAGAACATAGTCACGGCAGTCCAGCATTGCTGTGAAATCTTCTAGAGGTTCAGACAGTCCAAAGCAAGGAGGAAACAGGTAGCACTGTGGGGAGGGTGAAAGAAGGTACTACTATTTCTAACAAATCTACACTATGTTCTTAAGAGAACAAGGGTGGGAGGTGGAAAGTGGATTAGGGGAGAAGCAAAATACAACTTCAGTTACACCATAGCAATCTTCAACTGAATAAGGAAACTTCAGTTGCTCAGAGGAGTTTTAGTCTCTCCTACCAGCTAGGACTGACATTGTCAAGGCAACTGAAGCATGAAAAGTTCCCCTTTTTGTAATAAAATAGAAACAAAGATTGCAGCTGGCAGTTTCCATAATGAAGCTTAATCAGTATGCGTGTGATTAGGGCCTTATGCAAATCTCTCCTCGTTAGCACAGCAGCCAGCACTTTGAAGTCCACGAACAATTCATTTACAGAACACACTGAAAGCACTCCCTGCATAATTTAAATCCTTGCATAAATATTTATCAGCTCATTTGCATATTAATTGGCAGTGCATGAAGGGAAAAATTATCTCCTGAGTGCCAGCATAATAATTAGGAGGATAAAATGAGATTTCTTCCAATGGCCTAGCTCCTCGGACCTAACTTGAGATAGTGCCGGGGGAGAAGAGGCAGAGTTCTGTTAAAATGGCACTGAAATGACACTTACAAATTAGCAACAACTCTGCAGACTTAAGCACCTTTAATCTTATTCCTGCTGGCAACAATGACTTCAGTAATAAGAGGATTTGCAAAAAGCTTTCTACACAATCCAAATAATCCCAAGGAAACAATTAGCAAGGTAGAGGCAGAACACAGGGCTGGCATGATGGTGCCAGGCTGATAGGGAATTTTCCAAATATTAACATACACTGTCTGGGGAAAGCCCCGCCATAACACAAGGCAGCAACATAAATCCAGAAACAGTGCGAGGGGCTGTAGAATTATTTTCAAGAGACTGGAAATTCACTGTCTATAAATCTCTTCATACTATCAAATTAACAGAAGAGATTAGCTGAATGCCCCATATTATAGTGTCCTTCCTCCATCAAAATCAATCTAAAGTTGAAGACAGTTTGTTATTCACAATATCAATCACCCAAAAAAGGGGTCATAAAAATTATGAAATTACTTAGTATTTAAGTAAACTTCACCAAATGTATAAGAAAGTATATACTTATACTCTTTGCTGAAGATCTATTCAATGTAAAGTGAATTTCCAAGGTAAACCTCAGGCCCAAGCTTTTAAGGAATATGACATTCCACTGTGATCGCCAAAGACAGCTCGGCAGAAGACTTATAAAAAATCCCAGGAAGTAGGTATTACTACCCTCTTTGTAAAGAAAAAAAGAAAAAGGAGAAAAAGGAAACCGAGGGACAGAGAGCTAAAGCACCTTACCCACTGCTACACTAATACTTCAGAGTCAGAATTTAAAATTGAATTTTGCTGACATCAAAATCTGAGCTCTTGGCTGTTACTACACACTGTGGCCAAGTTATGGAAGTGGTAGGCATAGGGGGCTTGAATATTCAAGGCAGCAAACTAAAATGGCTTGTTTTCAGTGTAGTGAGGGGACTAATAATTGGTGACAAAGATTTTGTGTTTAAAAGTCAAGTATGTCCAGATACACAGAAGAGTGCACTAGAACTGAGGAGAGTTCTCCAGGGTATTATCCCCTTAATAATTGTTTTCATTTAGAACAAGTCTTCAAGAATGCCAAGTGTCTGATTTTTTAAAATATGTGTGTACATTTTTCTAACATTAAGGTTCAAATTGAACTCAACTCGCGCCTGTGGAAATGCAAGGCAAGAAGACTTCCATAAGGGACCTTTAAAAAGATTTCTTTGAAAGTCAATAAATGAAGGAGGATCAGAACCCAAAACCTTCTTAACTTTTAGGTAAGCACTCTATTTATATTTCTAGTTTTTCTGTTTTACAGAATCACAAAGTCCGTGTGAGGAAAGAGTTTGGGGAGAAATTTAACACTGCCATTCAGTACCAATGAAATCAAGTTCGTTCCCTCCCTGAGTCCTAGGTTCCTCATCAGTAAAACGACAGCATTTTGGTCCCCAGGTTGCTGTGAGGACGCGCGTGCCTCTCGGCCTGGATCACGGACCCGCGCACGAGGCGGCTGTGGCCGGGGAGCCGTCACGACCCAGGATAAACACGCTACATCTTTCAAGTGCACCGATTTTATTCAATAATAATTCACAACACTTTGTATTAAAACAATCAAGAATACATTACACGAGAAAACATGAAATTCAAATGAGTTCTGAACGCAGTGGACTATACACATTCTGCCTGGTGAGAAAAGATGAGAAGCAATGATGAATGTGACTGGAATACAGGAGGTATCAATGTGTGTTTCTCGCCTCTTTTGCTTTCATAAAAGTTTACACTTACCGCCTGTACTTATGACAGAAGCCCTCTGTGGCTCACCCTCTGCTTCTCACGCTGTGCGGTGCTACGTCTAAGTACCTTTCTCACACTAATTAGGCCTTTCCTAAATCGGCTAAGCAGGGCGTGGACTGCGGCCTGACAATCACTGCCAGCTACCAAGTGTCTGCTGGAAGGCCCCTTGCAGCCGCAGGACCCTGGCCGTGTGATGTCACCAAGCGCCAACCCCCCTCTAAACCCAGGAGAGTCCCACAGGGCTCACCAACTCACGTGGACGCCACCCAGAGGGACCCCCTTCCCTCTACCACAAAAGTCACCATCTTCTCTCCAGGGACAGGAGGGGACGCTGCGTTGAGGTCCCACGAAGCCTCACCCGCCCGGAGGAGGTGCAGCTAGCCAGAGTCACTCGCAGCCTCAGCCAGAGTCACACGAAGCCTCACCTGCCCGGCGGATTTTGCTACAACAGCAAAGACCAGAAAACCCCTACTTGCCTCTCGTGCAGTAGGTACTCTGCACGCCCTGAAAGGCAGGTTTACCTACTAGAAGGCCGTCTAGGCCTCTACAGATGGACTGGGGGAGGGTGGCCACCATCTCTCTCCTCTGCACTCCCCCAGTCATGGCACGGTTAGATCCAAAAGAAGACAGCTTTTCCCATAAAGCTCAAATGTTCACTTTATTTGGTTCTCTGTCCGAAATATCAGATTAAAACTTAACCTAAAAAGAATACCCTTTAAAAAAAAAAAGAAAAGAATTTCTGGGAAGTCTGTGGGGCTGTCAGTCATTCACACTTCAGCATAAATTAATCCAATTCAATTGCTTTCCTTCAACACCCCATTTAGGAGTTGATTAGCGCGGTAATAATTGTTCCCACTGGAAAGAGGCCAGTCAATACTCTTATAAAAGAAATGCAGGTTAGCTGACCTGGACTCAGTGGACTGGGCTGGGAGCACAGGGTTCACAAAGGTCAAAAAGAAAACACTAGCATATGGAAGTATACAGAGGAGCTGAAAAGGCAAAGTAGAAATTCACATTATCTCAAAATTATGCTTAAAACGGAGTCTTTATTTTTCCTTCTCCTTCTCACTTTCGTACTTTCTGCACTCAACACGGGGCCCAAACTCATGACCCCGAGACCAGGAGGCCCAGGCTCCTCCCCCGAGCCAGCCCACGCCTCGGAGCCCTTTCTTGAAAAAGAAATAAATAAATGCTCTTCCAGGACCCAGACCTCGTGGCTAACACTGTCTGTACTGCAGTCATTTTTCACTCACGATCTTATGGGCTAGTCTGGGTCTCATCAGAAGGGCAACGGGGGACAGTGACGGCTCAATCACAAGCCAGCTTTGTAAATCACATCCTGTGTGTGATGTGAGCTGAGGGGCCTGTACTCTCCTCCCCGAACCATCAAGTTCCCACCTGGTAACATTCCGGAGGAGCCGCGCCTGCACGGGCCATCCTGGGTGCCTGTGTATCTAGTCCACTGGGGAGGGGAGGGTGTCCAACTCAGCAACTGTTCCCTCACACCTGCACCCCCCCCCCCCCCCCCCCCCCCCANTCCACTGCTCTCACTCCTCGGCAATCTCACACCAATATCCTCTTTAATCTTCACCTCTTTTCAAAATCTACCACTTCTTTAGTCTCCTTACCACCCTGTTTACAGAAAACAAAGACACTGCGTCAGCAGGTGCTCGGCATAAAAATACTTCAGTATCTCAAGGATTATAAACTGTTATCACAGTATATGTGAATGGTGCCCCATAAGGCGGCAACATGGAGATTTTAGTGCTCAAGGAAAAAAGACTTAAGAGAATGGAATGTCTGCTATTTACTAAAAATCTAGAGGGACAAACAGCAAGACAGAATTTTTAAAAAAATGTTTTTAACATTTTATTTATTTCTGAGAAAGAGAGAAAGCGTGAGCAGGGGAAGGGCAGAGAGAGAGGGAGACACAGAATCCGAAGCAGCTCCAGGCTCTGAGCCGTCAGCACAGAGCCCGACGCGGGGCTTGAACCCACGAACCGTGAGATCATGACCTGAGCTGAAGTCGGACGCTTAACCGACTGAGCCACCCAGGCGCCCCAAGACAGAATTTATTTTATCAATTTGGCAAGTAAGCACTGCTAAACAACAAGAGATCAGAAGGATAATCTTACTTCCTAAAAACCAAACTGAGGCCTGGAGAATGGCTCTTAGGTCACACTAGTAAGGGGCAGAGATATATAAGTTGGTTAAAAAAGTCAACCTAAAATAAATATCCTAAAATCATTACATGCATATCTTAAACATCTCATGTTAACAGAAAGTACATAAATACGTATGCATTTACCAATCTTTTGATGGTGGACCAAAGACTTTGCTTTAAAATCTGAATCCACTAATTTGAGTTTCCTCTTCTTTCTAGGTAAATCAGGTCCTTAATATTTACTCTCATATTTCCAGTTTCAATTTCTTAAGCTTTGTGTTTCAAGCTTTGCATATTTTACATATATTAAGAATATAAAAAACTCAAGACAAATTTCACAAAACGATGCTCCTTCCTAGATAAAATGCAATCTGATTTGCTTTTTTATTGCAGATTTCAACCTCCTAAATAGACTTCATAAAGAAGATCGAAGAGCTTCTTTAAAAGTAAGGTAAGAACTGAAAAGAAACACCAAACACTCAGTACAGATTCTTTTTCTTTCCTTTTTTTTTTAAAGAATAATTCATCCCTAATATTTTACAGCTCTTTTTTTCACATCTAATTCAGCAGTATTTTTTAGTAATTACCCTTTATCTAATCTTTTCAAAACATTCAACTTAAGTTTTCATAGAAACATCATCTCTTCCTGTTCTTCTCCTTAGTTTATATAATAATGATTTAAATCATGTAACTGAAATAAGTACAATCGGCCCAGCGTGAACAGGCTCGGGAGCACAGTCGCATGATGACCCTGATGACCGAGCCACCGGGCTGTGGCAGCCGGTTCGCACCGACATCCTAGGGGGCGCTCGTGAGCTGTAGGGCAACAGCGCCTTTCGAGCAGGGACCCTCAAGGCATCACTTCATCTAATGAGTCGTTGCTGGCCTGCTAAGAGAGCTACCCCCCTGGAGCAGCTGGGGGAGCGGCTGCGCTTCTACGCTCCTCCCCGCACCCATGCCGCAGTCACCCCACGGCTCCCCCACCGCCGGCATCCTCTAGTAAACATATCAGCACAGAACCCAATCCTGCATTTCTTAGTCGTAAAGCTGAAATCTCACTAGCTGTACTAAAGTTCTGCCGCCACACTAAACGTGCCTGTCTGGCCTATCTTACCATCCTGCTTCTTTACTTCTAGAACTGTTTCTTCAACAGTTTTGCAAAGTTACTGACTTCATGCATGAGCACATTCAGCAAATATTTACAAGGAGCTGCCAGGCACCGGGATAGGAACTGGGGATAAAAGCTGAGCCACAGAAAGCTTACAATTGAATGGAAAGAAACATGAGGCCATCATCCAAAACCATCATCACCAAGTATAATTTATTCCCTGGAGTAAAAGAACAGGTGACAAGGCAGCTTCAACACAAAGCCTATAATTTGTCTTGACATCTTCGGTCAATATTAGACTTCTCCTACCTCAACAAGTGTGACGTAACGTTTTCCCTGATTCCATTCCTTAAACCCATGAAATCCTTAAAACCACAGGCTACTTTATTATTCCCATCTGTCCTTTGAACCATTATGTCTCATTTATGATATTGGTCATTTTATGCTCTTTGTGTCTTACTCTCAGGTTTCATAAATTTACGCGAAAATACAAGAGTAACAACTATCCCGGAGCCTGTGTGAGATCTTCCACTGAACTAAAATGTTCTTTCGACTAACTGGATGTTATTGATATGTGCTAACAACACTAACGTTTCCTGACTGGCAACTAACATATCTTTCATCCCCGTATCTACTCATGAAAAGTCTACCTTTCCTCTAAAGGCAGGTTCAAAAACTGACCTCAGATCTTTCACTCCCCTCAATGTCAAGTACTATGTGTTTCTCCGAAATCCTATGGCAATGATAATCTCTCTTTTGTTTTTAACTTTCTATTTTGAATCTGTAAAGGCTTCACCCAGTTTCTCTGCTGGTTACATCTTACAATGTGCTGTCAAATCAAGGCAAATGACATTGATATAAAGGGTACATATAATTCAATGTCATTTTACTGTTGCATGTGGAGGTAGGTCACATGACCACCACTGCAATCAAAACACAGAACTATTTCGTCACAAAGAATTCCCTCCTGCTACCTCACTATAGGCATATCCATTCCCCTTCCTGTGGCTATTCTGAACCCTTGACAACCACTAATCTGTCATCTTACTTTATAATTCTCTCATGCTGAGAATACTGTACAAATGGAATTGTACAGTATATGACCATTTGAGGGCGGCATGTTTCAACTCAATGGAAGAACTTACGATCAAAGAAAGTTCTCCTGTGTATCAGTAGTTCATTCCTTCTTACTGCTGAACAGAATATTCCATGGTATGAATGTACCATAATTTCTTTAACCGTTCACCTCTTTGAAGATTTTCTGGTTGTTTCCAGTTTGGAGTTATTACGAAAAATGTGCTACAAACATTCGTACTTGGGATGTACATTGGATCACAAGCTTCACATTGGGAGAAAATACTTGCAAAGGACACATCTGGTAAATAACGCTCATCTATAATACATAAGCATAGTTGTGTATATATTTTTATGTGGACAAATTTTTATTTCTCCGGGATAAATGCATAGAAGTGCTATTGCTGGGGGCACCTGGCTGGCTCAGTTGGAAGAACATGTGACTCTTGATCTTGGGGTTGTGAGTTTGAGTCCCATGTTGCGTGTAGAGATTACTAAAAAAAAATAAATAAGTAAAAACTTCTTTAAAAAAGTGATACTGCTCAGTCATATGCTAAGTGTATATTTAGTTTTTAAAGAAATTCCAAATATTTTCCAAACTGGCTGTACCATCTTAGATTCCCACAATGTATGAGAGATCCAGCTTCTCCAAATCTACACCAGCTTTTGCTACTGTCATTACTTTTCACTTTAGCTATTCTAATAGGTGTGTAGTGAGATCTCAGAATGGTCTTTATCTGCATTTCCCTAATGGCCACTAATAGCAAAACATATTTTCACATGCTTAATTAACCATTTGTATAGCCTCTTCAGGGACATGTCTATTCCACTCTTTTGGATTTTTCTACAGCTCCAAAAATCTCCCTTTTTCTAATGAACTGCTTGGATTTTTAGGACTGAGTTTCTGTGTGTGTGTGTGTGTGTGTGTGTGTGTGTGTGTGTGTTGAGTACAGCTGACACACATTACACAGGTTTCAGGTACAGAACACACGGACCCAACAACTTCTAACGTTACGCTCCGCTCACAGGTGCAGCTACGGTCCGTCGCCATTCAGCACCACTACAATCCCACAGACAACACTCGCTCTGCTGTGACTTTGGTTCCTGTGACTTGCGGATTCCAGAACCGGAAGCCTTATCTCTCCATCCCCTTCACCCTTTGCCTGTCCTTCCACTCCCCCCCCTGGCAACCATCAGTCTGTCCTCTGTATTTACACGTCTGAGTCTGCTTTTTGCTTATTCATTTGTTTTGTGTTTCAGATTCTACGTATAAGTGAAGTCATACAGTATTTGTCTTTCTCTAACTTATTTCATTTAACGAACGGCCTGTGGGTCCGCCCGTGTCTTCACAAGTGGCAGGATCTTATCTCTTCTTATGGCCAAGGAATATTTCATTGTGTGTATAGATACATCTTCTGAATCCATTTTCAATGGACACTTGGGCTGCTTCCGAAACTTGGCTCTTGTAAATAATGCTGCAGTAAACACAGGGGCACGTGTATCTTTTTGAATTAGTGTTTTTGTTTTCTGGGGGTAAATACACAGTAATGGAATTACTGGATCAGATGGTAATTATATTTTTAACTTTTGAGGACCCTCCAAACTGACTGCTGCAGTGGCTGCACCAATTTACGTTCCCAGCAAGAGCGCAAGAGGGTCCTTTTCCTCCAGGGGGTCAAGTTCCCAGGGTTTTCATATAACAGTCCTTCATCAGGTATGTGCTTTGCAAACAGTTTCTCCCACTGGGGGCTTTCCTTTTCACNAGAGGAGTGGGTAGAGGCAAAGAGAAAGGGAGAGGGAATCCCAAGCAGTCTCGGTGTGGGGCTCGACCTGTGTGGGCTCGAACACACAAACCGGGAGACCATGACCTAAGCTGAAACCGAGAGTTGGACACTTAACCGACTGAGCCCCCCAGCCGCCTCCCTCTTTTTAAAAAAATGTTTACCTATTTATCACACTCACATGCATGAGTGACAAAGGGGCAGAGAGAGAGAGAGAGAGAGAGAGAGAGAGAGAGAGAATCACCTTTTCATCCTCTTAAAGAAGTTTTAGCACCCAGCAAAAGTTTAATTTTGATTAAGTCTGGGGCGCCTGGGTGGCTTAGTCGGTTAAGCGTCCGACTTTCGCTTAGGTCATGATCTCGCGGTTCGTGGGTTCGAGCCCCGCATCGGGCTCTGTGCTGACTGCCAGCTCAGAGCCTGGAGCCTGTTTCAGTCTGTGACTCCCTNNNNTTTTGATAAAGTTTATCTAATTTATCAATTTTTTCTTCTGTAGGCTGTGTTTCTGGTGTGATTTTTTAAAAAGATTTTATTTTTAAGCCATCTCTATACCCACCACGGGTCTCAAACCGACAACCCAAAGAAAAAGAGCCGCATGCTCTACTGACCGGGCCGCCCTGGCGCCCCTCTGGTGTCACGTTTAACAACTATTATTCGACAAGTGTTGGGGCACCTGGGGGCCCCACCAGTTACGCAACCGACTCTTGATTTCAGCTCAGGTCATGATCACATGGTTCGTGAGATCAAGCCCCACATGCGCTGACAGTGTGGAGCCTGCTTGGGATTCTCTCTCACCCTCTCTCTCTCTCTCTGTCCTTCCCCAGGTCATCCCTGCATACGTGCACTCACTCTCTCTCCCCGCCGCCCCAAAATAAATGAACGTTAAAAATATTTTTTTAAAAGAACTATTCATCAAGTCCTATGTCCTAAAAGTTTTCTTTTATGTTTTTCAATGGTATGAGGACTAAATTTTTTTTTTAAATCACTTGTCAAGAAGACTATCCTTCCTCTGTTTGCTCCAATTGGTTTTGTACCTTAGTCACAAAGTACTCGGCGGTACCTGTGTAGAACTATTTTTAAGTAGGTTCCATGCCCAATGTGGACCTGAACTCATAGCCCCGAGATCAAGAATTCCATGGTCTTTTGGGGACGCCTGGGTGGCTCAGTTGGTTAAGCGTCCGACTTCAGCTCAGGTCATGGTCTCACGGGTTCGTGGGTTTGAGCCCCACGTCGGGCTCTGTGCTGACAGCTCAGAGCCTGGAGCCTGTTTCAGATTCTGTGTCTCCCTCTCTCTCTGACCCTCTCCTGCTCATGCTCTCTCTCTCTCTCTCAGAAATAAATAAAACATAAAAAAAAAAAAAAAGAGTTCCATGCTCTTCTGAATGAGCCAGGCGAGAACCCCTCTAATTAAATTTTAGAAACTTGGTTAACTTTAAGTAAAAATCTACCCAGACAAAATACAGTATTAGAAAATTAATTTTAAATGTGGTATTATAGGTACATTTTTATGTTCTTCTAAAACTACGAATGCAGTGGCACTACAATGTGATAGGTCTAACCTTCCTACGTAAGAGATGTTGAGCAAAAGGCCTAACTTCCCTTATGGGTTGAATTGTGCCTCTCAAAAGACGTTAAAGGCCTAATCCCAAGGATCTGTGAATGTGACCTTATTTGGAAACAGTCTTTGCAGATGACCAAATTAAGATGAGGTCTGCAGGGTGGGTCCCAATTCAAGGCTACTGATACCCTTATAAAAAGGGGGAAAGGAACCAATCCTAATACCTTAATCTCAAATTTCTAGCCTCCAGAACATTGAGATGAGAAATTTCTGTTCTTTGAGCAGCCAGCCTATGGCGTCCCCAGGACACTTCACACGGCATCTGAACCTTAATTTTTCTCATTTGAAAAACAGGGGTTGTGCTATCTCCCACGTGTGTTCTTAAAATTAAAATCAGAATATAAATTGTTTTGAAAATGATCAAGAATTATGAAAACGATAATGGTAATATTATACTCTTGATAATTTAGTAAATATCACTGTCAAGATGATGTGTATAGTAACTTTTTTTTTTTTTTTTAATGTTTTTATTTATTTCTAGTACAGAGAGAGAGAGACAGCGTGAGCAGGGGAGGGTCAGAGAGAGAGGGAGTCACAGACCGAAACAGGCTCCAGGCTCTGAGCTGGCAGTCAGCCCCGACGCGGGGCTCAAACCCACGAACCGCGAGATCATAACCTAAGCGAAAGTCGGACGCTTAACCGACTAAGCCACCCAGGCGCCCCTGTGTATGGTAACTAACTTTTAATCCATGGGCTCCAAATCATCTTTGCTGTACATGTAAGAACAGAGTCTTACTAATGTTACAATTATCTGAACATGCTGATTTCTTCCTTTTCCTCACGTTTTAATCCTTGAGTACCATTTCAGGATAGATTTTCTCTTTTGCTCTTTTGGAAAAACATTTTATTGAGTTATGACTGGCCTACATAAAGCTGTACATATTTAATATATACATACAATTTGATAAATTTAGAGATAAGTATACACCTGTCAGAGTACAAACAAGGCCACAAACTTGCCCATCACCTCCAAGTTGCCCCCCTCCTTTTTCATTCAAAAAAAAAATCGTGTGTGGCAAGAGCACTTAACATAAGATCTAGCGTCTAAGAACAATTTCAAGTATATAATACAGTATCGACAACTACAGTTTTCTGAAAACTTAAAAACTGACACCCTCCCCACCAAAAAGCCAAGAACGGACGTGCGTCTGGCCACACAGGCACTACGACGGCAGCCGCAGGTGACAGTGACTCGGACCACTGGAAAGAACCAGCAGCCCTGGGTGCTGCCCAGCGCAGGTGACCAGCCGACCGTCCCAACCAAAAGCGAGGCCTCACTGTGCCCAGCGGGCCTGCTTCTCCTTGCTCTGCTTCTCGCGCTTCTACGCTTCTACTAAGAAGGAGAGGACGCCGGGGGTGCGTCGGGCACACGCCCTACACAGGAGGCGCTCAATACCCAGCAGCCGCCCCCGCCGACCCTCCCTCCTGGCAACCCGGATGGAGTATCTGCAAGCAGTATTCCGAAGCTAAGCAACGCTGTTATCTTCTCAAATGTCATCGTATCAACAAGAGTCACACCATCTTCACAAGCTCCAGTTAGAAAGAATTTAACTAAAAAAGAATAGAATTTGTCAATGTATCTCACCTTTTACAAAGTCCCAATATAGGACTGCCTAAAAACAGAAAGATACCAGGCAATCTAAGGTACATTTCTCACTCCGAATGGTAGAGGTTAAAATTCACACAAGTTACATTTCACGCTACCAGAAATCAAAGTTACTTCACATGAGCTACTAATAAAATGTAGTTTTAGTATCTCACTGTCTACATTCTATGCATCCCCACCCTCCTCGGCCAGGCATGGTGGTAAATCAGTGAAAAGATTCGCAGGGAAAGGGGAGTTTCAGGGTCTGAGTCAGGTTTTATGGCAAAGATACACCTACTCTGGGCAAACTCAGGTACTCTGAGTGCTTTACTAAATAAAGAAGGAATTTTCTTTATACCTCCATCATTACAGTTTCACTTAACATAATAAGTCTTTATTTACCCCCAAGCCAGACACTTGAAATGTATCAATTTTTTTAATGTAACATCAATTTCTTTCATCAAAGATGTAACTAATTTTGAAAAACCTGTTTTAAAAATATTTTAGAAAAAAACCCATTCCTTGATGATCGACTATAGGAAGTAGAATCATGGAGACAAGGGTTCAGTCACACAGAAACAGACCTTTGGACCTGCTCAAATTAGTTTGCTTCAAGCATATACAAGTATTTTATAAACACCTTTCTTTTTTAAAGGGGGTATAAAGCCCATTACTTTCAATTTCATTATAAATACAGCAAATATGATTCCTATGGTTAAAATCATCACAGAGGGAGACATGGATTCTCTGCACCACCTCAATATGTCTCTAAAATGCAGAGATTTTTAGATGGGTGAATTATGAGAGGAAACTGTCCCATAATCAGTATCATTTAACATGTCATAGGCTGGACAATTAAGTTTTAATTCCAAAAATCAACAGGCTTCACAGCTTAGTAACAGGCTCTGAAGTCACTTCTAACATCCTAAGCTTTCATTCTAAGCCTCAGCTTCCTCTTCTGCAAAACGGGTACAATATGCCCAAGAAGTCTCCTCATCCTTAAAGTGTATCTCAAAGATTTAGTGGTTCCTAGCAGCCAATTAACAGCTGTTAATACTGTTGTTAATAGATAAAGTATTTAATGTAGCATAAATAAGTCCATTTGTCTTCTCTGACCCTACAACTAACATTCTAAGCTCTATAGAAGGTCCAAACGAAATGCCACTATGGTTTGTTTACTCTCTTGAGCATGTTAATTCTTTTTTGAATGTTGTATTTATTTCTGAGACAAAGAGCGTGAGCAGGGGAGGGTCAGAGAGAGAGGGAGACACAGAATCTGAAACAGGCTCCAGGCTCTGAGCTGTCAGCACAGAGCCCGATGCAGCGCTCGAACCCACGAGCCGTGAGATCATGACCTGAGCCGAAGTCGGACGTTTAACAGATTGAGCCTCCCAGGCGCCCCTTGAGCATGTCAATTCTTATTTAAGGTACTTAAAAAACGAGAACTTCTTAAAGGCCCTATAGTAGGAATCAAAATATGTAGCCTCTGATCTAGATTCTGATCTCGGCTCTACACTGGCTAGTTGAACTTACATAAGCAAGTTACCTGATCTCTCTAACCTTCACTTAGGTCATGGATAAAGTGGTAAAAGGTAGGCTTAATATTCTGATTACTAGATTAATTTTATAAAACTATTATATACAAAGTACTTCTACTAAACTACATTGGGAATACTGCTAATGTGTATCATCTGAATAAAAAGGTTAATAATATATTTATGTACCCTATTTGCATTAATTTCACAACTTTCCCCCCCAGAAAACCCCAACAGAGCCTAATCTAAGTACTAGGGCCTATTCTAAACTAGCTTCCGTTGCTGGCTGGGGCACAGACATTCGAAGCATCACTCCACCATAACAATAAATATCAAATAAATTTCAGAGTTAATATCATACATACGGTAAGTCACTTTTATAGTCATCCCACAAAATTAAAGGTAATCATCATAAACACCTGGATTTATCAGAGGCTACTACGTTAATAGCTTTTATGAGCAGAAAATATTTACCAGGTATAGAATGACTGCATTCTTTCTTTGAACTGATTCATTGAAAACTGAGAGCAGTTTGGTAATTAAAAAGGCAGGAAAGCTCTTCTTACTTTTCCAGTCTACGAAAACAAAAAGAAGAAGGCGAGCCTGAGTCAGCCGTATACAGTAAGCGAACACGTTAAGAGAGAACAGGCACACCGTGGGGAACACGGAGCTCCAGGTGTGTCCGGCTGCCTAAACGGGCCCGTTTCCTCACGTACAAAACAGGCACCCGAGCACCTGCCCTCACTTCAGGAACACGGAGGGACATCGGAAAAGTCTTGGAACGTGTATTATAAGGTGCTGCTCTTGGGGCGCCTGGGTGGCTTAATCGGTTAGGGGTCCGACTTTCGCTTGGGTCATGATCTCGCGGTTCGTGGGTTCGAGCCCCGCGTCGGGCTCTGTGCTGACTGCCAGCTCAGAGCCTGGAGCCTGTTTCGGATTCTGTGTCTCCCTCTCTCTCTGACCCTCCCCTGCTCACGCTGTCTCTCTCTCTCCTAGAAATAAATAAAAATATTAAAAAATAAATAAATAAATAAGGTGCTGCTCTTTCCTGCCGCTGAATAAAACAGCCTCCTTCGTGTTTTCTTTAAAGAGTAAATCTCACTAATATAAAAAAAATCCCCAACTCCATGCTACCTGCTTCCGAATTTACAAGCACTACTTCAGTGTATACGTACATATGTGTGTGTGTTCACAGTGACAGATCACTGTCAGATCACCTGAAAAAAGGTACAGATTACATCTTGTCTTTAGAAAACAAGGAAGGGCGATATTTGGCGGGGATTTGGGAATCCCTGTCCCCGGGGGACCACCACCCTCTGACAGAATATCTTCCAATCCTGCAGTCCACGCAGCCTGAACTAAGGAAGAGGAGTTGGCACATGTGCTCTTATTTGCCATATACCTGTACCATGCAGCTATTTTTGAATTAGCCTAACTCATTAGTACAACTACTATAAATGTGCGTAACTAAGTGAGTAGCACAACTTATTAATAATAGCATCTAGGGGCACCTGGGTGGCTTAGTCGGTTGGGTGTCCGTCTTTTGCTTAGATCATGGTCTCGCGGTTCATGGGTTCGAGCCCCGTGTCAGGCTCTGTGCTGACAGCCAGCTCAGAGCCTGGAGCCTGTTTCAGTCTGTGTCTCCCTCTCTCTCTGACCCTCCCCTGCTCACGCTGTATCTCTCTCTCCTAGAAATAAATAAAAATATTAAAAAAAAAATAATAGCATCTAGGTTTTATATAACTGTACTGGGCACTCATGTAACTAGTCCATATAGTTTTTTTCTATCCATTCACTGATGGTCCTAACCATTTATGAAACTCTGAAACAAAGGCTTAAGTTTAATGGTGCAAACAAAGTCAAATATGTGAAGAAGGCAGTGAAAACTGCCTTCTTTTTAGATAAAGTTATGTTTGTGAAAGGGGTTCATAGCAGCTCAGAACACTTGAAAAGTACAGATCAACATAAAATTCTGCAGTAATTCTGCAACAGTGGGAAGAAACTAAGACATTCTATTACATTATAAAACTGGAAGGCAATGAAATTCTTTCTCTCTTGAAAAAGAGTCTGATCTCCATGTACTTCCTTTACGAGAATTTTAAAATCATTAAGTTAGGGGATTTAAAGAAGGATATAAGTTAGGATATTTAATTTAAAGAGATCTTCCTAAACCAAAAGTAAAAACAAAACATACAATGACACAGATAAGTACACAGAACAAATATACTCTTTAGCAGACCCCCAAAACCCTCCAGAAACATGAACTATAATAAGGGATACCCACCCAACTCTTCCTCTTTAGATCAACATGATGGTTACAAAGTGACAAGCTCTTTCTGGCTGTCCCCTGACTCACCTACAGACATTTTATTCTTTTGAAATCTCCCCAATTTAAATTGGATGCAAATAAGCCAGGTATGGTCGTCACAACAGAAACCCTGCTAGACCCTATTGAGTTTCCATGGAAACATGCACGGCTGGCAATGGCAAAGGGGTTGTTCTGGCCTTAGACTGGTTAAAAAAGTCTCAATGCTCACTGAGTGAAATTAACAATTATGGTATCTTAGTAAAGAACAAATACAAAAAAAAAAATCCCACCTTTGGGATTATCAAGCAAAATAATGTAAAGTATTTTCATCTAGGCCCAAAGTGGCTTTCAGCCCAGCAGCAATAATCAATGCATCTGTGAAAAGTTAAGAGATGCCAATTACCAAATGGTAAATACGCTTTTACTAAAGGATTAATTCAAGAGAGTACTCCCTGTGGGTCACTTAATGTAATAGCTAACAACCAGAGAGAGAAAAACAATACAAAGTCTAATCTAAACAGTAGTATCTTTTCCTTAAATAAATTCAGTATGACCATTCCTTGCTTTTATTAATAAAAGTGTTTTCAGGGTGCCTGCGTGGCTCAGGCAGTTGAGCGTCCCACTCCGGCTCAGGTCATGTTCTCACGGTCGGGTCTGTGAGTTGCAGCCCTGCATGGGGTCTGTGCTGACAGCACAGAGCCTAGACCCTGGAGCCTGGTTCAGATTCTGCGTGTCCCTCTCTCTGCCCCCTCTCTTGCTCATGCTGTCTCTCTCTCAATCTCTCCTCTCTAAACTAAACATTAAAAAAAAAAAAGTAAATTTCACAGCAGTGATTCTCAAAGGGCAGTACCTGGATCAGCATCATCAACGTCGTCTGGAAATTGGTAGGAATGTAAATTCTCAGGCCCCCACCCCAGACCTACTGAATCAGAAACTTTGGGGGTTAGAGACCCACCACCAACTGGTGTTTTCACAAACCCTCCAGAAGATTCTGATGTATGCTAAAACTCGAGAACCACTGATTTACAGTGTCAAAACTCAGAAGAGACTGATGTATGAAATAGAAAATGGTATGTTCGGGGCACCTGGATGGCTCAGTCAGCTGAGCATCTACTCTTGGTTTCGGCTCAGGTCATGATTTCATAGCTTCATGGGTTCAAGCCCCGTATCGGGCTCTGCACCGACAGCATGGAGCCTGCTTGGGATTCTCTCCCCCCCCCCCCCCCCCCCCCCGCCCCTCCCACACTGCCCCTCTCTCAAAATAGATAAATAAACTTAAAAAAGAAAAGAAAAGAAAATGCTTTATCTCATTCCTTGGAACTAAGTGAGGCCTAGTAATAAAACATAAGAGAGAACTCACTGGCCTCCCCAATTGAGTATGTTGGCTGGTATCTCCCTTGCTGAAAGATATGCAGAGACTAGCTAGCAGTGGTTCATCACGTCCGCCCTTCCTATGCATGTCAAGCCAAAGTAAAACGACAAGGGTCTGTGCATGATCACCAAGGAGAGGGCGGTCCCTGTACCTAAGACCCTCAATTCACTACCATTCACAGCCCGTTACCAATCACAACCCACTTCTGATCACTGAGGTCTTCAGGCAAAGGGTGGCAAACTTTACCATATATTCCTTTATAATAAAAGAGTAATTTCCCCAAGATATCAAATACATAGGTAGGGAGAAGTCTGAAGTTTGAGTTATAAATTTGAACATTCCTTACTACTTGTAAGAACTTTAAAAAAAAAAAAAGCATAACACAAATGCAGTTCTTCCTTAGTACCTAACACATCAGATCATTCGTGTCCTGCAAAATACACATTTCACATCTCCTTTGACTTCAGTGCACCATTTATAATCCCTTCCCTATTCCCTTGAAGATAATGGGCAGCGCTTCAAAGAAACAGCCATGACAGTGACATTAAAATGACCAGAGATGAACAGAGAGATATGATGGAGAAAAAGCAGTGGGTAAATCAAATACAACATAAGCTGTTAGAAGTGAAGAAATAAGGGCAAATGAATAGCCTTCTGAAGCTCATAATTAAAAATAAATACAGAATAAATTTAAGTAGAAGACGGAGTCACAGGCTCTGCGTTCTCTATTTGTTGAATGCCGGTGCTCCTCAGGGTCTGGGCTCAGTCCACGCTCACGACACCAGTGGCTGCCGAAGCAGTGTCTCTGTGCCACTAGCGGGTTCGAACTGATCCCCAAATGCTAATTATTATTTAATTTTTTTCATTTTATTTTAGAGAGGGGGAGGGAGTGGGGTAGAGGGGAGATGGAGGGAGGGAGGGAGGGAGAGAGAGAAGAGCGAGAAAATCTCAAGCAGTATTTCTAGCTGTAATTTTTTGAGGAACCTCTCTACTATTCTCCGCGGTGGCTGCTAACTCCATTCATTCTGAGGAGCCACTTCAGACTACGCGTCAACAGTACAGGCGGGGCACCCTTCCTACTGTCCCCGTTCGAGTAAGGGCAATGCCACTTAGCACAGGAGCCTGGCTCAACGCAAAGCGCTGAATGATTAATCCCATCCCCCGGCTATTGATTTAGTCATGACTAGACTGTAACCCAGAACATTCCTCAATTCTACTCAGTCTGTGCAATCCAGGAAAGCGCTCCTGGGCCTTTCGGCCACAGTCATTCTCATCTTTAACAGAACAAGTCAGTGGCTAAGGAAACACACTTCCCGTCTGGCAGCCACCAGGAAAAGGACCTGAGGGCAAAGCGACACAGAGAGCCCAGCCCTACTGTCCCTCAGAGCCCATTCCCTTGTGTTTAAGCCAGACTCAGTTTCTATTATCTGAAGCTGAAAGCAACCTACCAATCACATATCTGTAAGTTATTAAGAGTTACTACTAACTAGGTGCTCAAAAATTAAAATTAGTTATGAGTCTGCTAATAAATGCGGCTGCCACCAAACGTTAGACGGCTCTGCAAAACTCTTAACGTACGTGCACGTAGCACCCAAGGTGGGATTTCCAAAATTTGGTCTTGCTACTTGTGCACGATCAATATTAAGGTATAGGTTTTTCAGTCTCAACTATTCTTTCCTATTTTGTATATCAATTTAGACATACGCTTGCATATTTGCATCATTTCTACATTATATTCCAAAAAACTGGCCTTCATTATGAAGTCAGTAAAGTTCAAATAGTTTCATATTTCATAGGAAAGTGCTTTGCATATAAACAGGAATGTTAGGGCGCCTGGGTGGCTCAGTCGACTGAGCATCTCACTTCAGCTCAGGTCATGATCTTGCGGTTGACAGTTCGAGCCCCGCGTCAGGCTCTGTGCTGACAGCTCAGAGCCTGGAGCTGCTTCAGATTCTGTGTCTCCCTCTCTCTCTGCCCCTCCCCAGCTCATGCTCTGTCTCTGTCTCAAAAGTAAACAAACATTAAAGATAAATAATAAACAGGAATATTAGATGAGCTATATGCATGATTCCACTTTTACCTATACCTAGAGGCATAGACATCTAGATATATATGAGTATATACATGCACATGGAAAAGGACTATTCAGATTTCTAACAGATGGTTAATATTTGGCATACATATCTGTTTTTTTATTTCAATTGATAGTTTTTGTAAAATTCTTTTCTATTATAAAACAATTCTTAGCTAACTTATTTACTTTTTTAATGGGTTTGACAATACTAGTTTGTTATAAAACAAATTTGTTATAAGAAAGCTCTGTAATTAAGACGGAACAGGAAAATACAAAGGAAGTTCTTCCAAGCACAAAGCTCAGGTTGCCTAGAAATAATATAAAAATGTAAGTAACATGAAAAGTAATAATGTAAAAACTATAAAAAAGTTTCTTTTTGACCATTTCAAATGGTCAAAATCTATTTGGCCTGAATTTATTTACCTAAATACCAAAAAAAAAAAAAAAAGCTAACTGAAATAACTTCCAAAATGCTGTCCTAGCTCTGAATCTCATACAATAATCGATTTCCTTCAGTAGGGTAAATTTCTTGTCAACTCATGACTAAACTATACAAGAAGTAAACACAAATTTCTACCTGTACAGTCTGAGACAAAATAAAAATGTTAATAACTTTTTAATAGTATGGCAGCCACTCCGGACCCTTTCTGTACTGTTTTCAGTAGAAAGTAGCAGCTCCACAACGTATCTCTATTATAGGTTCTGCTTATTTCACACACTCACTCGTCAGAAAATCACAACAAAAGATTAACAGAGACCCTTTAAGGGTCAAAGTGGTTAGACAGAAAGACCTTCTGGTCAACATGGTAGAGAAAGACCTTCTACAACCTACTCACATCAAACTGGTTATGACAACACCAAGCAACTGATGCCACAGAAAGCCATTTATTACAATTTTGGCCTCTGAAGTAATGTCCATGCTCCACAAAAATGATGGCAGGAATTTCTAAAGCCCGAGATGAAAATCCTAAGCCCATTAACTTATCAGCAGATGATTCTATGACCTTGTTTAACTCAGTGCTTCCCCCAGACAATAAAGCCAAGATACGTTAGAATTGCCTAAAGTAACTTTCTTTTAAATTTATTTTTAGTTTTTAATTTGCATCCAAGTTAGTTAGCGTTTGGGCAAGAATGATTTCAGGAGAAGCAGCCAGGAGTCACCCTCTACGTGCAACACCCAGCGCTCGTGCCACCAGGAGCCTGCGTCCCCACCCCCCACCTCCCCCCCAACAACCCCACGTGTCCTCTATTTAAGGGCCTCTTATGTTTTGTCCCCCTCTCTCTTTTTCTATTATTTTTGCTTCCCTTCCCCTATGTTTGTCTGTTTTGTATCTGAAACTCCACATGAGTGAAGTCATACGATGCCTTCCCCTGACTAATTTCGCTTAACAGAACACCCTCTAGTCCCACCCACGCGGTTGCACCGGTAAGGTTTCATCCTTTTTGACTGCCGAGTAATACTCCAGCGTATATACACCACATCTTCTCTATCCATTCATCTGCTGATGGACACTTGGGCGCTTTCCATACTTCAGAGTTGCCAATAACTTTCAAAATAGAAAGTCGAGATAAGAATTCCATGCAACGAGGAATGGTTAATGATTATTAGAAACAGGACCAATAAATAGGGAGCATTTTAGCTAAATTTAGATCAAGATCCTGTCTTGAATTAGTATTAAGTCCATACTGTCATTCCTCGTTTTCGTATAATAGATGTTACAAAAGTGACTAAAAAGATGGGGTGGGGGTGGGGGCAATCATCTACCTGTAAGAGGCCTCACTAGCTCCTTCTCCTTAGTCTAGAGCACCAGGAAGAGATAATTAAGGTGAAATAAATATTTGTGAGTGTATGTGTGTTTTCACACAATTTTTTAAAAGTTTATTTACTTATTTGAGAGAGACAGAGAGCATGAGCGGGAAAGGGGCAGAGAGGGAGGGAGGGAGAGAGGATCCCAAGCAGGCTCCACACTGTGCAGAGCCCACCTGGGGCTTGAACTCACAAAACTGTGAGATTATGACCCAAGTGGAAACCAAGGGTCTGAACCACTCAGGCGCCCCCACTCCCACCCCCACGGTTTTCCAACATGAATTTGGAAAAACAACAACAAAACCCAAGTTAAGACAGTGTGACAGGCGACAGGCACGCCGGCCCTGCGGGGCTCCGAGCCAGCGGCACGTCTACAGGCAGCGGACCTCATTCTGCCTGCCTCAAAGGAAGAAACGAGAGCACCTGCAGTAATGTGATTCAAATAATCCGCTACCTCACACTGTTTGGGAGACAAAATGAGGCTATTAAAATTCTCTATTCCGGGGCACCTAGCTGACTCTGTCAGTAGAATATGTGACTACTGATCTTGGGGTTGTGAGTTCGAGCCCCATGCTGGGTATACAGATTACTTTAAAACAAAGTTTCTAAGCTTGAAAATGCTACTAAACAGATTTTCTTTTCACTTTAGAAAACTTCCTCTACATTATACTAACATGGATAAAAGAGAATGTTATGCTTAATGTGAAAGCGAGAAGTACCTAGCACCTCCTCCCACACTGAAAATATAAAACCTTAAAAAAAAGGTACTGTGTTGTAGACCGGCCCACACTTAGAAATCATCAACTATCCAGACATCTTTTCGTTTGTTTGTTTGTTTGTACTATCCAGACATTTTACCATACTGACTGCGCCCCGTCTTACAATCATACTGCTTTTTGCTTGTTTGTACTAAAATAATCTCAGTACTACGAGAAAAACTAGGTAGATGAAGAGTACAGGCCATTAAAACACAGGCAGTAAGAGTGGCACAGTTAACCGTAATAGAACACAGTAGGCATACCACCACTCGGCCTTTTTTCAGAGTTTCCTTACCATTTAACAAGACTAGTTTAAGCACCCCTGTCCTGTATCATTAGATTTAGAATCAAATCTAACATAAAAGGCAAACCTTATCTCTCCTGGCTCTTGCAAATATCAAAGGATAAAAATCAGAGTTTTAGAGCAGAGAGAAACGCGAGCAATGATCAATCCAATCCCTTCACTGTACAAACAAGGAAATTATGTGCAAGATTGCGTGACTTATTTCAGAACAAACTGAGTGATGGCTCAGCTAAAATTCAGACCCATCTTCTGCTTCTGAGTCCATACGAGTACATTTCACATGGGCCACCCCCCTCTTCAGAAATGCTTAAATTTTCCAACAACAATATGATCAAGGCACTTTTTAAAAAAGTGATCAATGTTATATCAGTCTTTTTGAGCATACTGATTATTGGTAATTATTTGCCAAGGTAAGTTCATAATATGTGTTCACATATTCATTCATTCAGGCAAATAATTTTAAGAGATTATTATGTATAAGGAACTGTCCTCTGCTCCATGGGGCCAGATGAATCAGACATGATTTTGACCTTGAAAAGCTTCAGTCTGTAGACTGAAAAGGCAAAACAGACATCAGAACTCTAGAATTAGAGTAATAACTACAAAAACTTTTTACTTAAACTGCGCCTGAGTGACTCAGTTAAGCCTCTGACTCTTGAGTTCAGCTCAGGTCATGATCTCATGGTTGGTGGGATGGAGCCCTGAGTGCTTGGGATTCTCTCTCCTCCCCACCCCTCCCCAGCTTGTGCTCTCTCTAAAAATAAATTTTAAGAAATACTTAAAAACATAAAGGTTTTACTTTTTGACAAATATATGCATAATTCAATATAAAAGAGAAAATGTAGTTTTCGTATGATTCTAAGGATTTCTTATTTACGTAGAAAACCCCTATAAACAACTAGATATTTATGAAATAAGGTGTATTCTAAACAAAAGAGACTAATGCTTATGTTCTATGACATATCTTCAGGTTTCAGATACTGCCTTTAAAGTTTCTTCCAGATCTAACACACTATGATCTTTTGCCATTCTCCCATCTTCCTATGTAAAAAACTAGATTTCTAATTCAACTGATTTTGGCAAATATCTTAATGTTTTGTAGTACGGTGGGGGCCACTTAACACTGTCCAAATGAGACAGACCACAGGCCAGCAAACAAGTCAAACATGCACAACCAATTGTGGCTGAGTTCACTGGCTGAATACAGAATCGGGTAAAAGCTCAGGTAGCTTACAACCCTGGAGTCAGTAAGATGGGAATTCAAGTTAGGACAATCTGGTGTGACTTTTATACCACTATAAAATCAAAATTAACTTCTCCAAGACGCAAGGTCATTGTAAACCGTCACATTAATATCCTCTCCCTTGGCACTTACAGTACCACAAACGCCAAGTTCACGTACAGCCTTTGCAAATTCTGTTCCTTCAGCCTGGGTGCTTCTTACCATGTCAGTAGCTCCTTCCTGCTCCAGGCTCTGACGGCCACCTCTCAGAGAGGCCTCCCGACCATCCCACCTAAAACACCCCATTACTATCATGTCACCCTATTTCAGTCTGTGTTCTTTTGATAAGTTTAAAACTCGTTTCCTTGCTTCAGGAGAAGGCAAGCTTCCTGAGCACAACAGGCCCCTTACTAACCTGTTGAGCAGAGACCTCAGTGCAGGACAGAACCTGACGGGTGCTCAGAAATATCTGTTACGTAAATGAAAGTTTAACAAATAGTAGATCAGGGATGTCAGCTACGTCCACAAAACTCCTTGAAAGAAACTATTTCAAAAACACATAAAAATATGTGCTGAGAGAATTCATCTATTAATTTTGGGCTCTCTTCACAAAACCCTGCTCTAAGGATCTCCTGAGAGTGTATCTGAATTTCAACAGCAAAAATTCTGTCTAGAAAATACTTCCTTTTTTTTATTATTAAAAAATGTATTTTGAATGTTTTGTTTTTCTTTTTGAGAGAGACAGAGGCAGACAGAAACTGAAGCAGGCTCCAGGCTCCACACTGTCAGCACAGAGCCCAACGTGGGGCTCAAACTCATGAACCATGAGATCGTGACCTGAGACGAAGTCGGGTGCTTAACGACTGAGCCCCTCAGGCGCCCC
The DNA here is from genome assembly GCF_008692635.1 of Crocuta crocuta. NCBI lineage: Eukaryota > Metazoa > Chordata > Mammalia > Carnivora > Hyaenidae > Crocuta > Crocuta crocuta. The sequence goes on from NW_027529596.1 coordinate 2,245,899, forward strand.
TAGCAAATACTTTTTTTTCCCCCCAAGTCAGGACTTTTTTAAAGTCAGGGAGAAAGAGTAGTTTCTGGTCTGTGATGTTCTTGGCCATTTAAAGAGTGTCAAGTTCTATTTTATTTACTACATTTATAATGTCTTCCCTAGATTTAAATCAGATTTAAATCAGTGGCCAATAGATACATACAAATCTTTGAAGAAACTCAGACATTCCAAATCACATGCTAGAGACTGACTGTGTCTCTAACTTTTAAAATAAGACTATTCGTGTTGAGAGTCCTGGTGAAATTCCAGTTTCTCTCTGAAAAATTCTGAATTAAGAAGTCAATTCCTCTATTAGCTACGGTTGAACAAGAAAGCACCCTGTTTCAGGAAAATTGATGGACCAATGATCTGTTAATCAAGCATTTACGGAGTACCAAGGTCTTTGAGCGGGTGTGTGGAGTTTACTTAGATCTGCCCACACTACCAATTTCCTGGCCTTTCCATCTGAGTTCAATTTCCTTCTTTACGGACATCCTTTAAACGTTCCTTTAGTTAAGGTATGATGGGAGCGAATTCAGTTTTTGATATGTCCAAAAATGTCATTTCATCTTTATTCTTGAATAAAAGTTTCGCTGGGCAAAAATTTTCAGGTCGGTAGTTATTTTCTCCCAGCATTTTATAATTTCATTGTCTTCAGGGGTCCACTCCTGCTATTGAGTACTGTGAAACTTGGCTCTTTTCTGAGCAATTATCTACTCTTCCTGTCCCTATTAAAGATCTTCTCTTAATATTGGATTCTCTGCCGTTACACTATAATATATCTAGGGATAGAATCTTTATCTATCCTGCTTGGGGTTTCATTGTGCTTCCTAAAGCTGAGAATTCATGCCTTTCATCAATTCCAGAAAATTCTCAGCCAGTATGTAGTATTTGAATTGATACTAGCTGAGAACTACCTCTATTCTCTCTGAATTCCAAAATTAGATTCACTTTAAACCTTCCCATCCCACCCTCTAGAACTCTCACGCCCCCCATTCCAGCCTTCCCTCTGTAACTACCAGCACTGCATCTGGTTCATTTCCTGAACTCTATCGTTAATTCACTCTTCAAAAAGTTTGTAATCAACTATTTAACTTATCCATTGAGTTTCTAAATTTCAATGACTATTTTTTTCCTTTCTAGTAATTGTTTCTTTGCCTAATTTGCCTCATTTTTACTGTTTCTTCCCCCATGTTTTCAATCTGCTCTTTTATTATTAAAACACTTAAAAGTAATTGAATAATAAATCTGATTAAGTCCAATAGTCTGGGTCCTTGGAGATGGAGGGAGTCTACCTCTATTCGTGGTTTTTGGCTTGTCCCCTCCTAGGTTCTATAATTTGGGGATTCCGGCTGTGAAGGAGGAGTCTGAGAAGCCTGTGTTGAAAGTACAATCCTTCAGAACACCCATACATTTGCCTCTGCCCTACCTGAGGCGCTTCTAGGCCAAAGTTACTTTTATTTCTTGTTCCTGGGTTCCCCAGACCACACAGGTGGCATAAATTCAAACTTGGAATCTGTACTTTAGAAAGAGCTCCAGTTATGAATTCTTGGAAAGGCATCTACCTGGACGTCTACCGAGATCTAAGGTCAAGAGAGGTTTCATCGCTATGCTTTGCCGGTGGATGGATTTCTCCCCTCGCCTACCATCTTGCTACGGGTCTAGGGATTCAATCCTCAAGAGTCCCAGCTTCATGAAGGGGTCTCTGCTCCATTTCACCACCCTGAAAAGTCTAGTCTTCAGACATGAAGACAGAAAGCTCTGGAATGTGGCTTGGACAAGGGCCTCAGCATTGGTTAGAGGACCATGCAGCCTCCTCTTCCCCCGCCCTGGGAAAGTCCCCGTATCCTAGAGCCTGCAAGAAAACATGTAAAGGGGTATCATGGGCACTTGTAGGGGTTTTGCAGAATATTTCAGAATGATCCATTGTAGCGTCAGAAGTCTCTGATAGTTTTTTTTTTAATATTTTTATTTATTTCTCGGAGAGAGAGAGAGACAGCGTGAGCAGGGGAGGGTCAGAGAGAGAGGGAGACATGGAATCTGAAACAGGCTCCAGGCTCTGAGCTGGCAGTCAGCACAGAGCCTGACGCGAGGCTCGAACCCACGAACCGCGAGATCATGACCCAAGCGAAAGTCAGACGCTTAACCGACTAAGCCACCCAGGCGCCCCTCTGAGAGTAAGTTTTAAAACAATTTCAATCTTCACAAGCAAGCTTTCAGGGAGTTCTGTTTGCTTCTCTGTTCCCACAGCCCAGAGTGCGCAGTCATTGCTCTTCTTTTACCCCACCTTGTCACTGCGGTTCACCATCTCCTCCCTGCCCTTTTTTTTTTTTTAATTTATTTCTGAGAGAGAGAGAGAGACAGCGTGAACAGGGGGGGGTCAGAGAGAGAGGGAGACATGGAATCTGAAACAGGCTCCAGGCTCTGAGCTGTCAGCACAGAGCCCGACGCGGGGCTTGAACCTACAAACCGCGAGGTCATGACCTGAGCCGAAGTCAGGCGCTTAAACGACTGAGCCACCCAGTTGCCCCCCCTGACTTTTTTTTAATGTTTATTTATTTTTGTGAGAGAGAGACAGAGAGACAGAGAATCTGAGGCAGACTGCGCTGTCAGCACAAAGCCGGATGTGGGGCTCGAGCCCAGGAACTGTGAGGTCAGGACCTGAGCAGAAGTCTGACGCTCAACCCACTCAACCCGACTGAGCCGCCCAGGCGCCCTCCGTGCCCTGATTTCAACAAACATTGTGAGTGTTCAGCAGTCCAAGGAAACGCATGAGTAATGACATTACTTTAGCGATTCCGGCTTTGGCTACAAGAAGGTAAGAGCTGGCGGGTCACCTTCGTTAGCGCCACTGTAACTGGGGAGAAGGGTCACGAGCAGTGACACGACTGCACCTGCCCTCCGCAGAGTTTTGAGAATGAAGGACTACAGAAGTTGTGACAAAGTCTCCCAACAGGACAGCAGGAATGGGAACACACTGGTGGACTCTGGGCCACGCACGACAGTAATCTAGAAAGAGATGATGGCAGCTTAAGCTCAGGTGGCAGCAAAGGGGTCAGACCGTCCACGTGTTTTCGGGGTAAAGCTGACAGGCGAGCGGAAGGGATGAGAAAGCGGACGATTCTGTAAGGCTCCAAAGAACGAACTAGAATAAAGAGATGAAAGTTACAAAAAGGAACATATTTCAAGTTACTATTAAGGGAGGACTATGTTAAAATCAGAACATTTATTTAAAAATGGAATGAATGTGAGTATATGACTCCCCGTTAAAATGCTCTCTGTATTTCATCTGATGGGCGTGAGGAGGTCACGCGGCAGACTTCTATGACCGGGCCATCATCTTTCCCAACCTTCCCTTAGCTACTCCCTTACCCCCCTAATCTCTGATCAAATGGAATCAGATTCATGACTTTCTGTGGCTGCCCTGGACCCTTTTCTTTGTTCCACATACTCCTGGAGTCAGAAGCCCCTCTAAATATGTAGACCCCACCATCTTTCAAGATCTAGCCCCAGTACCAGGTCTTCGGCGGAGCCTGTCCTGAGCGGTCCCCGTCAGAAGGCTATCTGTGCCTTCTCAACTCGGCAGCTTCCCGAAACCCACCCACAGTGCCCTGTCTGAAGAAGAAACTTAAACAGAAACGGAGACATTTACACTTGACAGAGAAGGAATTAAGTTCTTACAAGGACGCTGGGCTTGAACTCTGAAATCCCCTCTAATTGTAAGGTTTTGTGATTCCATAAAACCTCTAGTAAAATAGTCTTAAGCTATACCTGGAACACTGTTTGTTTTTTAATCTGGTAAACATTTATTAAACACTCGTCACGTACCCAGATACTGTGCTAGGTAGGCTTAAATGTGATCCCACTTAATCCCAACAAAACTCTATGAAGCACTTACTCTTTTTTTTCTTTTACAGGTGAGGAAACCTACGCGGACTGCCCTGATACAAACGCTATTCGTGCCGGAGTCCAGGCTCAAGCTGACCTATCGACTTCAAGCCCACTGCTCCTATACTAACATCACAGCCGACAACCGATTTAGAATATTATTTAATTTCTACATACAAGTAAGAAAAAATACACTGAAAATACCATAGACAAGCATGAACCCTGTATAGAGAGCAAATAACCCCACGTTATTCTTTCATATTGCAACAGGATTTTTTTTCACTAAAGCAAAGCAATTCATCTACTCAGCAGGTTCAACATTTATTGTGAAAGGCATTGCTAGAATTCTAAAGGAAAAAGTCTAAGAAAAATATTAAAGCAGAGAGTCTACCATTTTAAGTATCAAAGCTCACGGTAGCAATGGAGGAAACTTTTATACCTTAACACTAAAGATTAAACATCAAGTTATTCCCCATTTGCTGTTAAAAACTCCCTTTTAAGAGAGAAATGTAACCATATATTGACATAAAATCTTTTCCAGAAGGTAGTATTCTAGAGCAGGGTTTTCCTCCAGATCAGAATATGGAGTGAGAACCATATATATTAAAATGCATCCATCTCAGTTCCGCTAACCAGCACCCGCTAAGCCAGGCGGGCAGGACGCAGTGCGGTGCAGCAGAGGGCAGCCCAGGGGAAGCGGGGCGCTGGGCTTCTACCTCTCACCATGCCAAGTACCTCTGTGATTTCACGCAACTGACCAATCTGTGAAATACTCCCTGGAACTTTCGGATTAGAAATATGCAAATGGCTGGGGCACCTGAGTGGCTCAGTGGGTTAAGCGTCTGACTTCGGCTCAGGTCATGATCTCACAGTTTGTGGGTTCGAGCCCCGCGTCGGGCTCTATGCTGACAGCTTGGAGCCTAGAGCCTGCTTCGGATTCTGTGTCTCCCTCTCTCCCCCCATCACCCACTCACACTCTGTCTCTGTCTCTCAAAAATGAATAAATGTTAAAAATTAACAAAATTAACAAAAAATTAAAAAAAAAGAAATAGGCAAATGGTTGCAATTAACAACAACAACGATAGATTTTTAAAAGTCAGTATTATAATTTGGACATTAGCTTTAAGACACACACTACGCAGACAAAAAAAAAAGTTGAGTCATTAAGAAAAGGAAAACAAAAAGAGGGGCGCCTGGGGGGCTCAGCTGATTAAGCGTCCAACTCTTAGTTTCGGCTCAGTCATGATCTCGTGGTTCATGAGTCTGAGTCCCGCACCGGGCTCTGCACTCACAGTGGAAGCCTGCTTGGGACTCTCTGTCTGCCTCTCCCCTGCTTTCTCTCTCTCTCTCTCTCTCAAAATAAATAAACTTTTTAAAAAATTTCTTTTTAAGGAAAATAAATTATCTTCTGTTTATGGCAGAGAAACGATTTCTTTTCCTTTTTATTTCCTAAACAAGATAGAGGGTAAATTGCTTTGGCCAAAGTCCCTAAGAATGGTGAAAAATAAATATTGAAGCATCTGGTGTTAACGTGCTATTACTCAGCCTGCTCTATTCCCACAAACCCACACGAGCAAAACATGCGAAGCCAGTTAAAGTCAAAAGTCGGTATTTACTGTTTGTTGACCGGCATGGGTGCTGAGTGCAAAACAGACTACTCCTAACCCTTCATCCTTATGACCTGCAGGAGCTGCAAATGCTCGTCTTCGATCACATGCCGACACCCGGGCATTTGAGCGGCGCTCGTGTACCCAGCCTTCCAAACACAACAGAAAGACTCAGGACCTGAAAATCCTGTCCCCACACACGACGAACAGACAGGCCAGTCCCATGGCACCAGATGAGAAAGCCAACGATTTCGGGCTCCCCGCTGACCTGCGTATTTGCACAGCGCCGCCGCCGCTGCTCGCGCAGCCCCCAGCGCCCGCCATTCTCCTCTTTCTAACCTGCTCGTGCATCTACCCGACCACCCGTGTGCCGTCAGCATCCCTGGCACCGAGCTCGGCCACCAGCCAACGTTCTCTGTGAATAAATATATCCGAGGGAGTAAATATTTAGGCTTTGTGGGCCCATAATCTTTGCTCACATACTCCTTCTCCGGTTTGTTTTTAACAACCCTTTTAGAATATAAAACGCATTTGCCTAGTTCACGGGCCTTACAAGAGGCCACAGTTTGTACTTAGCCCATTATCCCTGACTTAGTGGCGCCCAATAAATATATTTTTTAAGATGATTTATTTTTGAGAGAGAGAGAGAGAGAGAGAGAGCATGCGTGAATGTGAGTGGGGGAGGGGCAAAGAGAGAGCAAGAGAGAGAATCCCAAGCAGGCTCTGCACTGTCAGCACAGAACCCAATGCAGAGCTTGCTCTCGTGAACTGGGAGCAGGACCTGAGCCGAAATCACGAGTCGAAGGCTTAACCAACTGAGAGCCACCCAGGTGCCCCCAATAAGTATCTTTTAATGAAATCTAAGTTGAGTATAATTTAGTCCCTTCTCTCAGAAAAGCTCACAAGGCAGTGGAAAAGGAAACACGTCAACTAAGGATCCAGTACCAGGTAGTATCTGCTCTGAATGCGGGATGCATAAAACAGCAACAGGTTAACGCTCACGAAGTGTTAACACGTGCCAGGCATGTCGTACGGGTCTGGCCTGTTAACTGATTTACTGCTTTACGAGAACAAGCCTGTAAGGTACATTCTATTATGACTCCCATTTTATACGAGAGAACTGGGTGACACGGAGACACGTGGTAAACTGCCCAGGGACACCTAACCAGCAAAGAGCAGGGCTGCTTTGCACCGGGACAGTCGGCCTCTGGAGCAAGCCCGTCATTAGCCTCTCAACGGGGGTGCTGCCGGCGCAGAGAGGGGGTGCAACAGCTCCGCGCAGAGGGGGTGCAACAGCTCCGCGCAGAGAGGGGGTGCAACAGCTCCGCGCAGAGGGGGTGCAACAGCTCCGCGCAGAGAGGGGGTGCAACAGCTCCGCTCAGAGAGGGGGAGCAACAGCTCGATCGGAGAGCACAGTCAGAGCAGGCTTCCAAGCGAGGCCACTGAAACATAGAACGCTGGGCAGCAAGTACGAAAAAGGAGACCGTCTGCGACTCCACTCCGACTTAACATAAGGGAGAAAGAAAACAGAGAAGAGAAAGTCGCACGCAGGACGGGAAAGAGCGGGGGCAGGCATGACACGCCCGGGGGCCGGCGAGGGCACGGGGTGCTCAGAGTGAAGGGCGAGGAGGGACAGGGAGAGGGGGGCACGGGCGGTGTCACCAAGGTCCTCACACGTAACTTTCTGCTCAACTTCATGTTTACATTTTGTCCTTAAAGCAAGACTAATAGAACAAACCAACCTTTTGTTTTTTAATAGTTAACTTGGTAGCTGCATGGAGGTTCCAGGGCGAAGTCGGAAAACGGAACCAACACGTGGACCCCAGGCAAGAGCGAGGCGAGAATAAGGTCGCAGCCCAGAGAAGGGAGAAGCAGCGGGTGTGGACAGCATGAGACGGAAGGCGGGTCCGCTGTAAGCGCGCGGGGGACGCGGGGGGCGCAGGGGTGAGGGCTCACTCGGCTGGTGGAAGGAGGAAGGGGCATGAGGAGGGAGCGTGGGAGGGGAGGGGAGGGGAGGCAAGGGCTCTGGAGGGGCGTAAGCGGAGGTGCCTGTGGCCCAGTGGCAGCGACAGTTGCATTTACAGAGCAAAGGTCCTACCATCTTCGTCCTGATCAGACGATTTTGCTCAACCTGGCGCGTCCCTCCACAACGATTCCACACACCGGGCGAGCGTCCACTTTACTTACAAACTGTCCTCGCTTCTCTCACTCTTACCACAGGGCAGTTCTCCTAAACCTCCATGGTGACTTCGAGAACCGTTCCCACAGACGGATGTCAAGGACCCCAAATGTCTTCACGTGCGGACTTTCTTTATGCAACCAGTAAAACAAACCTTCCTTATTCACCGTTTTGTTAACCAATCACCTTGCCTGGTGTACAAAAAAGTGCCTCCCAGGGATAGGAGTACAACAAAAAAAGACCTGGAGGGAAAAAGAGGAAAAGACAGCTGCTAACAGCTTTACTGCAAGGTCTAACCCCAGCGCATGTTCATTCCGTCCCCTCGGGGGCAGGGAACACACCCAGCACGGAGGTTTAGCAAGATGTGGTCGTCCTCGTTTCCAGACTGCATGGTAAAGACGATGCTGCTCTCCACAAAGGAAGCAATCAACAAAACTAAAAGACGGCCTACTGAATGGGAAGAGAGATTTGCAGACATAGTAAAGGATTAGTAGCCAAAATATATAAGGAACTTATCAACCCAACACCAAAAAGACAATAATCTAATTAAAAACGGGCAGAAGACATGAATGGACATTTCAGTAAAGACGCCATCCAGATGGCCAACAGACACAAGACAAGATGCCCAACATCACTCATCATCAGGGAGATACAAACCAAAACCACAATGAGATACCACTGCACACCTGTCAGGATGGCTAAAATCAAAAGCACAAGAAACAAGTGTTGACGAGGACGTGGTGAAAAAGAGACCATCGGGCGCTGTGGGAACGCAAACTGACGCGTCTGCCATGGAAAACAGTTCGGAGGTTCCTCAAAAAGTTAAAAATACCATTACCATATGACCCAATAATTCTACTTAACCAAAGAATATGAAAGCACTAAGTAGAAAAGATATATGCATCCCTTGTTTACTGCAGCATTATTTATAATAGCCAGGTTACAGAAGCAACCCAAGTGTCCATCCACAGATGAATGGGTAAAGATGTGGTGTGTACACACACACACACACACACACACACACACACACACACACACTGGAATATTACTCGGCCATAAAAAAAAAAATGAGATCTTGCCATTTGCAACAACATGGATGGATCTAGCGGGTATAATGCTAAATGAGATAAGGCAGTCAGAGAAAGACAAATGCCACGTGATTCTGCTCATATGTGGAAGAACGAGTAAAACAAATGAACAAAGAAAAGAAAAAAGACAAAAAGACAGACTCTTAAATACAGAGAATAAACTGGTTACCAGAGGAGAGGTGGGGTGGATGGGTGACAGAGATGAAGGAGATCAGGACACTTATTGTGACGAGAGCTCAGTAGAATTGCTGAATCACTAGACTGTTACCTGAAACTACTATAACACTGTATGTTAATTACACTGTAATTAAGAAACAAAAAAAGTATGCACAACAGTTAGCCAGCCATTTGGCATGATGGAAATTTCAGTAAAATTTAGTTACTAGCTGTTAAGAAACAAAAAGACAAACAATAAAACCCTGAAATCAAAGAAGACCGGGCTGGAGGTACAAATTTGAGAGTTAAGTTGTAGACGGTACTTGCAGCCAGGAACACACCCAAGGAATGAGAGTGAAAAGAGACAAGGCTTGACGGTGGGTCCCAGGCACTCTAACGTTTACAGGTCATGACGATGAAGGAAGATCTGGCAGTTGAAACAATTCAACGCTACAAACTGGCGCTCCAGAGCCTGCTTTACGGGAGTTCTATCTAAAGACGTGTGTGATAAGCGGGGTTCCGAACCTGTCCGGCCGGAGACTGACTTCGGCATGTAAGCTTTGATAACAAAAAGCATCTCATGAGGCTTCTTCCAGGGAGCCCCCGCCAACACCGTGCCCAGTCTGTTTCCATTTGAATTTCTGCAGTTAACTCATCAATCTTTATATCAACTCTGGATGTAACTGTTATCACGCTCCTTTTACAGGTGAAAAAACTGGCCTGGGAGCGCTCCGGAAAACAAGAGAATTTGGTTGATGTCACATGGGGAATTCACAGAAAAACTGGGATTAGATCCCGGAAATGTTCTAAATTTCTTGTTATTTTCTTCCATTGGCAATAAAGTGACCTACTGAGGAAAGAAGAGGTAATGATGACGGCAGCGTGGCCAGGGCAAGGGGGTGTGTGTGCATCAGGGGGAGTTAGATCACCCGGAGCTAAATCTGCGCTCACACGTGTTTTATGGCGGGAGGGGGGCATAAAATTACAAATGCGCTTCTGTTGCCAGGTGGCCCTTGTTACACGTTGTGCTAGAACACGCTTTCTTAACCTCAGCCCTAGTGACGTCCTGGGCCGGGGTCTGCTGTGGGGACCAGCTTTTGCATCGCACGCTGCTGAGCTCCACCGCAGGCCTCTGACTGGCAGATGCCAGGGGCACGCCCTTCTGCTGCTCGGGGCAGTAAAAACTGTCTCCAGGGTCAAACGTCTTCTGAGGGGCAAGCGCAAAAGGGCCCACGTTTGAGAACACCAATCGGGACCCATACAAACTGACTTAGCATCCGCTTTTCTGCGCTTCCCTTTCCAGCTCTGAACTCTCCTCTGAAACCAATCCTGACTCCTGGAATGCCCTTCCACGTTCAGCAGGCCCATCTGTTACTAGTCAAACAACCTTTACCACCTGCTTTTAACAAATCTCAGGCTCCAGGGCACCTGGGTGGCTCAGTGGGTTAAGCGACAGACCTTTGATTTCAGCTCAGGTCGGGATCTCACGTGAGATTGAGCCTCGTGGTGAGTTCTGTGCTCTCAACCTGGAGCCTGCTTCAGACTCTCTCTGCCCCTCGCCTGCTGGTGCTGTCTCTCAAAATAAGTAAACAGTAAAAAATAAAATAAATCTCAAGCACCATCATTATATCTCAGGATTCTAAAAAGGTGAAATGTTTACATGCTACGAGAAGGCCTTCTCCGCTGGATCTGATCTTCGGTTTGTCAGCAGATTTAAGAACATGCTGATTATTTGTGGAGGTGTTTTATATTTTTCATTTGTCTAATATCTAGTTCTCCAAATCTTTTAGTGTTCTTCAAATTAACAGCGACCATTTATCAAGCAATAACGGTTCTGAACGCTTTGCATACATTAACCGCAAAACACCCCAATTTATAGATGAGGTAGCCAAGACTAGATCCCTGACATGTTGTATCTAAATGTATGGGTATTTTCTTCCACTGGGAATAAAGCGATCTATTGAAGGGAAAAAAAAGGTTCACGTTGACAGGAGGTGGTCAGTTAAGGAGGCGTGTGCCCGCGTGGCGGTGAGCTGGATTAACCTGCGCTAATGAGCCCATAGCATGAGGGAGCCCGGGACTCAAACGCACGTAGCCTGGCCCCAGCATCGCACTCTCAGACCCTACTCTACCCTGGGCCCCAAAGGTCGATTTAAAACAACAGCCCTCTGCCATCTATTCCACCTAGTCAAGATTTTAGAACCTGTGATCATGTACAACCTCATGTTTCTATTGTGTCTTATTTCTTGTTCTTTTGTTTCCCCGTAACAGCAGAAGAAACCTCCATGAGACAGTCAGCACAGACCAGTAGTGAGTGTCCTGTGTGACAAAGGCAACAAGGAACATTTTGTGAGCCTGGCACACAGTTGTTCCCCAGTAAGAAACTGCCTGAATGAATGCCGAAAACATCCTAATTTTTTTTTAATAATCCAGATTGAAGTGTTGCAATTATTTTGTATCTCTGGTTGTCTTCTGACCTTCCTTCTTTGCTGAAGCAGTGTGCCCAAAGCAGTCAATCAATCAATCAATCTATCCACCTATGTATCTATCTATCTATACACATACACAGATCATTTTGGTATAAGAATAGAAAATTATTTTCTATGTTTCCAATAACCCTTCTTTTGAAATCCAGAACTAGTCTTTTGGTGACAGTACATCAATCTGCTATTTTCAATAATCATAAAAAGTAATTTTTTTTTATTACTTTCTTAAATGTTTGTTTTTGAGAAAGAGACAGAGTGTGAGCAGGGTAGGAGCAGAGAGAGAGAGGGAGACACAGAATCTGAAGCAGCTCCAGGCTACCAGCTGTCAGCACAGAACCCAACGCGGGGCTCGAACCCACAAACCACAAGATCATGACCTGAGCTCAAGTCGGGCGCTTAACCCACTAAGCCACCCAGGGGACCCTAAACAGTAACTTTTAAATTCTCTTCCTTAGCAATAGCTTGAAAACTACGGCCCTACAGGGGTAAACTAGAATATTTTCCCCACACACACGGCTTTAAACCTTCACACTAGAGTGCTTTCGCCACTTACCCTGACAATCACAGTCGCAGGCATTGTGCTACACTCCCAAACGCTTTCTGTACATTTTAAGTAAGACCAGTGTATAAACAGGCCCTGGCAGAACTGTACGGCTTACATTTCTTCATCTAAACCAGACCCAAATGAGAACTAAACACTCCACCCTCCTCCTATGGGGATGCAACCTTAAAGCATTTAAGGCACTTAGCTTGGTGGGACGGGGACGAAGGAACTCTATTTCTATGAATGCCTTTGACAGTGCGGCTCGCGTCTGTGTTACCTGGCACTTTAAAAGCACTTAATACACATGAGTCCCAAGAGCTCCTATGTTATTACTATACAACTTAGCCCAGGAGCAAGCACGTATGGGCACTGAATAAATGCCTTCAGCATGAAGAAGCTGGTAATTTAGCACAATTTCAGGGAAGAGGTGAGAAGAAAGAGCATCCTTTTTATGCTTAGCTGGGACTGAAAAATAAAGGGTAAGAGTGGAAAGAACATGCAAAGGAAACCATTTCAATGAAAAGGGAAGAAAGTCAAACGTTCACAAAAGCCTAATTTAAAATAATTCCAAAGAAAAGCAACATTGGTTTGTAACAGACTTTGATCCTCACCTTTCAAAAAAGAAAGGGTCAGGGGCACCTGGGTGGCTGAGCTCTTGATTTCGGCTCAGTCATGATCTCACGGTTCCGTGAGCTGGAGCCCTGTGTTGGGCTCTGTGCTGGCAGTGCGGAGCTTGCTCGAGACTCTCCCTCTTTCTCTCTCCCTCCACCCTCTGCTCGCTCGCTCTTTCAAAATTAATAAATAAGCTTAAAAGAATTTTTTTAAAGAGAGAGTCATATAAAAACCTAATGTCAAAGGCAGGTTGCCCAAGATGGTCCATTTTGGCATGAAGCAATTCTGATTTAAAAGCAATCCAAACCTAGCAGACTCAGGGAAAGCTCTTTACCTGCCCCTCAACTGTCTGCTTTAGCAGGACGAGATTCCTCTTTGCCATCTATGTAACAAGGCAACACCTTTTTCTGTTTTTAAACAATATTTATATTTGCAAAAGAGCATGATCGAGGAAGAGGGCAGAGAGAAAGAAGGAGACAGAGAATCCCAAGCAGGCTCTACATCGTCAAGTGCAAAGCCCGATGTGGGGCTCGAACGCTCGAACCCAGGAACCATGAGATCACGCCCTGACCTGAAACCAAGAATCATTCGCTCAACTGACCAAGCCACCCAGGTACCGCAACACCTTTGTTTTCTAAACATCTCCTCAACTTCCTGTTAATGAGCTTTCTGCCTTCTGTGCCCTCAGGCCCCTACCCCTCTCCTGAGCTCACAAGGGCCTCGTGTTGCCTGTCTTTGGAATTTCACGTCTATGATTTTCTCTTGTTAATCTGCCACCTTGATTCTCAGTCCAGCCACAAGGACCTTGAAAGGCAGAGGACACTGTTCTTCCCCAACAATACCTTTCAGTAACTTGGGCTGATCCTGGCACAGAACAAACGGCTGTAGGAATTGTTTTTGTTGACGGGGCGCCTGGGGGGCTAAGTCGGTTGAGCGTCCGACTTCGGCTCAGGTCATGATCTCACAGTTAGTGGGTTCAAGCCCCGCGTCAGGCTCTGTGCTGACAGCTCAGACAGATTCTCTGTCTCCCTCTCTCTCTGCCCCTCCCCCACTTGCGCTCTGCTCTGTCCCTGTGTCCCAAAGGTGAATAATATTAAAAAAAAACTTTTAGAAATGGTCTTGTTGAGGGCCTAACGACGTGCTCACTAACGAGGTGTTTGGGGTTACTGTTCCGTATTCTCCGAATGAACAGACCGGCTATAAAATCCCCAAAACAAACAAAGCAAGCTCAAATGTCAAACATCTTTGCTACCTATCGTGTCCATTTTTATTTTCACGAGACCAACAGAGGAAGTTTTATTATTTCTTACATCACAAATTTATACTGTTTTTAAATACAAATCATTTCATCAGGTTAGAATTCTTAGCCTATGTTTCCAATCACAATGCCAACCAATCACCACCTTCCCTCACTCTACACAACCGAAGGGGTTCAGAAAGAGCCTCCCCAAAGTCCTCACCCGGACATGTGGGTTATGTGGAACTGAAGACTATCAAGGTCCTAAGGACTCGGGAAGAAGTCTGTGCTTGTGCTTAGCTCCGCCGCACCCGCCTCTAAGATAGCGGCCTCGGCCAGGAAGAGCGATCACCGGGGAGAAGGGCAGAGAGCGGCGCTGGGCGTGGGGCCGGGAGGGTCTTCACACGGCTGCTTCTTCAGGCTCTTCTGTGTGTCCCTGTCTCTGCGTGACACACAGACATTTGCTCTTATCTTCTTGAAAATTCCTCTTCCTGTGCTTTGAGGACTCAGAGCCCTACCCCTTCCCCTCAGGTCAGGATGCATATAAGCCTCCAGGGCCTGTTTGGAGCCTCTCCGGTTAACTGGTCTTCTGTAAATTCACAGTCAAAAGAACGTAGTGGGGCAGAGGCCAAGTTCTCCCTTCCCCACACAAGAAGCCTGCTTGCTAAGCCTTCTACTTGAACCTGTTCACCATCACCCAACGCCAACCAACATGGGTTTGTTCCCTTTGAAACATTAATGCTGTAGCTCCTTCTACCAGGAACTGCATTCCTGCCCGACTCTAGGTCACCCCTCTTCTCACCTTTGAAGTATTCCTCAAGCACCTAGAACTAATTTATCAAGTGTTTCTACAGTCAGCTGAGCTGCAAGGGCAGGTCACGGGTTATATACCTACTCTGCCATGGATGGCAGGACATCTCTAAGAAGAAGTGGTTCACTATAAACCTACGTTTGTAAAGTTTTAACAGCTCTCCATCCGCATCCGAGGGCAGACGTCCGTTGTATTATATTTGTAAAACAAGGGACTGAATTTCTTCATCAGTGTTAAATATTTTCTTTCCAATAACGACACCTGTGACATACTGCCAATCCCCACCAAATATCTGGGAAGTTTTCTACACATATAATGTGTGCTCACTAAACACCGTCAGGCTTATGCTAGAAGGATCGAGTACCATCATGGTCACAAGGAAAGAGTAGAACCTAAGGACACAAATCTTATTCCAGTAGCATCTGAATACCTTTAACACACATAATTATGTATAAATTAAAGCGAACTTGTTTAACTAATCGGTCAAGTGAAATAAATGGTCTTCAAGTGAACATTTTATTTATAAAGTGCTTTATTTAAAGTAAGAATCACACCCAAGGACCCAAATACGTAACTCTGTAAAACAGAGGTCTTAAAAACCAAATCCAATGGGGAAATTCCGTGATCACAGAAAGACAAATGAAGAAGTCACTCGGAGTCTGCAGAGCGTCCGCCTGCTTCAGGCCCTCGAGCGTTTGCGGAATTAAAGCAAAATCCAAGCCGTCGCATCTTCCTGTAGGAAACACAGCAGGTCCGGTGAAACCGAGGTCCCAGACCAGCGCTGGGAAGAGTCGAGTCCCCGCAGAAATCGGCTGCTCTCACTCATCTTTAGTTTCTAACTCGTGCTGAATGAGAAACCTCGTACCGTCTCTATCTCTGAGGTCTGAAGACGTGATGCTGTGCCCCAAGCTTCTTGAAAGTAAAATTTAGGGGCAGAGACGGGACCCTTACATCTGCAGGAAGGACGGGCTCTGCCGCGTCACCACCGCCGCCTCCCGCGGGCACGGGCCCCCCGCGAAGCCACGTGATGACCAACGGCTCAGACGCCTGGGGGAGCAGCTCTAGGGGGAAGCAGGGTTTCCAGGGGAGCCCTGTGCTGAGACCTGACGGATGGAAGGGACTTGGGGGGGACGGGAAGGCGGCAGCAGAGGCCGNGCAGCGCGGAGACACGTTGCGGTTCGGGAGCCACGAGTCTTCAAATAAATGTTAAGGAGAAAAACTAATGAAGAGGGAAATGAAGCCATTACGTAGTGAGCCTGGATCTCGTGTGATTTAATCGGTCCCATTTCTTTATCACACACGTATTCAGAGAAGTTACTGAACAGTAAAACGGAGGCGCCCGGGGGGCCCAGTCAGTCAGGCGGCCAGGGTCGGCTCAGGTCGTGACCTCAGTCCGCGGGTTCCAGCCCCGCGTCGGGCTCTGCGCCGACAGCCCGGGGCCGCTTCGGATTCTGGGTCTCTCTGCTCCTCTCCCACTCGTGCTCTTTCGTTCTCTCTCTCTCTCTCTCTCAAAAATAAGTAAACCTTGAAAAAAGTTTTTTAAACAGTAAAATGAAACTCCTAACTTGCAGGGGGGAAAAAAGGACCAACCAGATATCACTAGAAGAATGACAAAATAGAGGGGTGCCTGGGTGGCTCAGTCAGTAAGGCGTCCAGCTGTGGCTCAGGTCATGGTCTTGCAGTTACGGAGTTTGGGCCCCGCGTCAGGCTCCGTGCTCAGCGCCCAGAACCTCCGCCTGCTTCAGATTCCGTGTCTCCTTTCCCTCTCTCTGCCCCTCCCCTGCTTGCACTCTTTCTCTCAAAAAATGAATAAACCTTAAAAATAATAATTAAAAAAATTTTTTAAAAGAATGACAAAATAAAATAAAAATTAAACTACTCCTCTATGCTCCTTACAAAAATACTGTAATTCCTCTGTTAGGCAAACTGATCATGCTCCTTACTGCTATCTACCTCATTTTCCTCTTGCAATACGTACAAGTACTTCCAAGAGAAAAAAGGAGAGAGACAGAAAGAAAGAAAGAAAACACTACTGATCTCATCACAGTTCTTCTAACATCTATAATGATTACACCTGACTAAGGTTGAATGAGCCCTGGAATTCATGAGCAGCAAATCTGAGGACTAAAAACAGATGTTCCATACAAGTATCTTTGAAAAGATAAGAAAAAAGGCTGAAAAGGAAGAAATGTAAAGGAAAGTGGGAGGAGTGCCAATATTCTTAGATGGAGATGCTGGCACTGATGAAAAGTAACAAGAATTCTTGCAAAAACTGGATTTATAAGAAAATGTAACTTTACCAAATTTCATGGTTTATACAAACACCTGACCTTGTTAACAAGTAAGAACCAAATTACTTTAACTCCCCAGTCTTTTTGAGAGCACAGTTGAGTCTACAGAGGAGTAGTCCTACCAATCAGCAAATGCATTTACTGTGTTAAAACTATGTTAAAAGAGTGGTGGGTAAACTTTTGGTTTCTACATCAGAGTATGGCACCAACTACACAGCAAACTCTTCAGAAAGCAAGGCCAATAAAATAACAGGAATACGTAACTTTTATTTGAAATCAAGTCTGCCTCTTCAATAATCCCACATCTTCTATACATATTTACCAGAAAAAGTATATTTCAGGCAATCCTCAAGTAGCTAGAAGGAAAAGAAAAAAAATTAGGGAAAGAATGATGTAGAATAACCAAACCGAATACAATTATTAGTTCTACAGCCATATGATTTTTAATAGCTTCATTTTCTATCTAGGCGCCTTATTACAAAACTCTTTACACTTTACCTAAAAGGGGCTGGGGGGATGACTAGGAAACAGAAGCAAGGGGTTAACTGCAAACCATTACCTGCTAGAGATTAGTTCTAACAAATGGGGGAAAGATGGATAATAACGTACACAAAGCGTTTTTTAAAATCCTGCATGATCCCGCATAGAGTAATACATCATGAAGCACAAGGAAGTAAAAAAGAAAATATCAACCTTATCACTGCTTGGACATGATTAGAAACAAGAAAACCTAATTAAGGGGAGATCACTTAGTTTGCAGCTGCTGGTCATTGAGAATAAATCAGGAGTTTGATCTACAATTATACCTTTGTTTTTTCTACATAGAGATTAGTCACAAGCAATGATTCAGGATCAATTACTTAAGAGAAGAAACACCAAAAAAATGAAATAACTTATTTTTAACTATGACTTTTATAACTTTGTCAAAACCAATAACTTATTTTACTATGACATTTCAACGTCCCTAATTTACTGTCCTCAGCGTGGGGGTTGACAGGAGGGGGGAAGGCGGGGAGAATCGGAGCAAACGGATCACAAGCTCGCATTTGTGTCTGCGCTGCCCCCACCGGGCAAACCCCCACCGGGCAGATCAGCGGATCATAACGTGGGTCGTCCTCGCGCTTCCCCCAGAAGGGCTCCCAGTTCCTTCCCAACAAGACCACGCTCCTGGCATGTGTAATAGGGGAGGCATAGAAGCTGCTAGTTCAGAGAGCAAGAGAAAGATAAATCACTGTTTTGTTATTTTTTAACTGAATTTAATCTTAAGTAAATTCCACCCCCAACATGGGGCTCAAAACTCATAGCCCTGAGACCAAGAGTCACAAACTCTGCGCCAGCCAGGCACCCCCAAAAAACCAACGTTTTGAAGACGTCTAGGCGTGCCTGGGCAGTTCAGTTGGTTGAGTGTCCAACTCTTGATTTCAGCTCAGGTCATGATCCCAGAGTCGTGGGATTGAGCCCCATGTCGAGCTCTGCAGTGAGCATGGAGTCGCTTGAGATTCTGTCTCCCTCTGCCCCCTCCTCCACTCATGCGCTCACAAGCTCTCTCTCTAAAATTAAAAAAAAAAAAAGCTTAAGAAATAAAGGCCCAGTCTATTGTATGATTTCCTAAATGCATCTTAAAATGCCTGATTTACAAATTTTAGAAGGCCTAATGCTTTCAAGAAAGATTCATTGCTCATTTCAATGCTAAGTGGCTCAAATGGGGTAAAACTTGCCTGTGTAAATCTAAGATCTCAAACTTGCCCAAACAGCAGTGTTAGAAACCACAGGCCCAAAATGGCGTCACTTAGGCCAAGTCACCAAACAGGGGCTTTAATACCTAAACTGACTGAAATTTCAACCTCCCCCAGAAACATACTCTTAACTGGTCAATCAGGAATTTGTGGTCTGTGCTGGTGAGGTAATGTGTCACAGGGTCCTCTCCGTTTCCCAAGGGAAGATGACAGGGTCTGCATGATAAGACCACCTGCTCTCCCGCCCCAAGGGAAGAGTCACTTTGTCTGAACAGTCCCTTTCCTTTGCTAATAACTTTCTTGCTCCATCTTCCTTCCCATAAAAAATCCTTCCATTTTTGTACAACTACTAACAGCTCCCCTCTACTTGCTGCCTGATTCAGGAATCCTTTAATAGGGCGAGTTAGATCTTCACATTTCCTTGGTTGAGTTTTGTTTTTTAACGGCAGTAAACAGCTCTCCTAGTGTTCAAACAGGCTCTCCCATGCTCCAAAGAAGAGAGAGCAAGCAAGAAAGCTTCAGTAGACTTGGAAGTTTAGACTGAGTTCTAAACATGGCTTGATCTTCTGAAATCTAATGAGTAGGGAGAATACTAATGAGCCAGCGCAGGAGCACCCCACCCCTAAAACAAGGGGCACTTTTAAGCAACTCACTGCCAAAAAAGATTGTATTTACACTCCTGGCATTTTGCAGGATTAAGGCAACAACTTGGTAGGGAAGCATACACAAGAACACAGAAAACAAGCGTGCGTGGCGAACAGACCTAGCCTGAGCAAACGCTCTCTCCTCCTCACGCTAACATTCTGCAGACCATCTTCACTGGTATCGCAAACATGTTCTGGAAAGGGCCAGGGAGTGGACACGCTAGCCTCCAGGAACCAGTCGATTCACAACTACTCGCCTGTACCACTGGGGCTCAAGGGAAGCCGCACGCACCACACAAACGATACTACACAAATGAGCGTGGCTGTGTCCCAACGGAACTTCATTCACGGGTACAGAAATGTTGATTTCACGTCATTTTTATGTGTCATAAAATAGCATGCTTTTTTTTCCCCACTTCAAAATGTAAAAAGCGTAAAACTCATTCCTAGCCAAAGGACCAATTTATGCCCATCAATATTTACAGAAATAAAAATTTATAAATGTCCATAAAAATATTTTCTTCATCTTTTTTTAATTTCTTTTCTCCATCCCCAGTTCCAAGCCTTCCACAGAAACTTTCTAAAGTCCTTTATTTCTTCAGATTCCTCCTCTCCTTCCTTACATATCCCTCTCCCCAGGGTATAGCTTGCCAGTCAGTCCCTTCGATGTTTTTAAATCAGAATCTTGCCCATGTCAGGAAAAACAAAAGGCACCCATCGCCATTTGTTATAGATCCTACTTCCTTCAACTACTGTAAAGCTCCAAATCTTGTCATGCTCCATCTTTCCATAAACACAGGTTTGGCCAATGCTATCACGCCTGGTCTCCTCCAGCCCCACGGAGTCTGGCCCCGCACAGTGAGGCCCCATGAGGCCGCGGCAGCGTCTAGTCACAGACACACTCAATGGGGAAAACCTCGCCAGTAACTGTTCAGGCGGCATCTCCGGAAAACAGATGATGGATTACTTTCAAATGCTTTTCTCTCCATTTTCCCAGTTAGGCATTCTTTTCTACTTTTAGAATTATTTACTTTATTGTTCTTCTAGTTGCTATTATTATTGTTATAGTAACATTATTATTAGGATGATGTTTCAAAATATGTTAAAAACTTACATCTCTCTAAATTTAAAGCCACAGACTCCTAAAATGTTAAATTATTAAAATAACTGCAAGAGAAGTAAGCATAAACTAACTGGAGTAGGATATTTGAAACATGTTAAAAATCAATACTAACTTGGAAAGGGATAATCATGAACTGGAAAGTGTCAAGAAATCACTAATTTCAGGTGGAAAGTGTGTGGCCATGCAGTCCCTGGTGCAGGGGAGCTTTCAGATAAGCACAAACCTTTGGGCGTTCCTCAAAAGCCATGTGCTGGGGCAGAACTGTTTCTTGAAAGGCAATGGGCAGGAGACGAGCATTCAATAAAGCAGGAGATTCCCCTCTCCATCTCTCTCCATTCAGAAATCACAAGTGTTTAAATGCACCTATATTAAAATGGTTCCCAATGAATTCAGCCTAACAGTACCGGCGAAAACGCCACAGCTCAGCAATCTGGGTCTGGCTGTGAAGTGATTTCTCCTGAAGACAGATGCCACCCCAAGGAACAAAAGCAGAGACACAATCCTTCCTATGACCAGAGGCAAAAGCAAGAAAAGATTAGAACTGCAAGTCTCTCTCTCTCCCCTCTGAGACTCCCTGGCTCCGTCTTTAGAGCATCCCTAGCGGACACCGGAAATGGTAATTTCCACACAATACAGAGCAAGAAGCCCTTCGCCTTTATTCTGCTGTCAAGTATACAAACCAAAGGATTCCTTGCAAACTACTGTAGCCCAAAAAATACGAAACCAAGGGACACAGTTCCTGAAAAGTAACGTCCAGGGTCCATTAAAGGTCAAAATATCTCCTCAAGTAGTTAACACACTGAATTTTTTTTTTAAACTTCAAGTGCACTAGCCAGGTTTAGTATTAAAAGAAATCCTTAGGACAAAAAAAAAAAACAGTGGGGGGAGAGCTGAGTGTACTATGTGGTTTTATTTGAATGCACGCGGGGAAAGAAACAAATACTAAAAATTTCCTCAATAAATTTTCAAAATAAAATGTTATTACTGCTCCTACAAAGGCATTATTTCTTTAATTTTCTTTTTACTCCCCTAGAACGCTATAAAAAGACAGATATATGCTGTCAAGTTCCTCAGACAACACCCGTCAGAAGTCCTAACCCTGCTCTTCACTGTAGTACAATCTTTAATTTAAAAACACCAAAAAAGGGAAGACTGTTCTTTCTTCCCCCATCGTCACTCCCCGCTTCCATCGTTTGGACAGGCCCTTAAACCCTACCACAAAGCACTCTGTCTCTGAAAGAATAAAAATAAATCAAACCATAGTCCGAAACTCTAATGATCAGATACTTCACCTCTGCAGTAAATTAAGGGGGTCTCCAGCTATTTCGAAACACTTGCTAACTTGCTAATGTTTTTCTCAATGAAAAAGGCAAAATATCTAGAGTCATATCTTTATTTGCAAAAGCAATGACCTTTGTCATCAACATTAAAACAACTTGACCATAAGCAACTTAAATTGCAACTATGTAGAACACGAAATTTCACTAATTTTCTCTGAAATTTTAAGTTGGTTCTACATACGCTATCTATCCCTTTTGTCATTTCCGATTTAGAGCTTCTTTCTTGTTATTTCTCCAACTCAATGAAACGTCATGAAGACAAGCCATCTACGTGACACCAGAGAGCAGACACGCAAGGAGCAGGAGCAGATTAGCAAGAGTTCCCCATTAATACGAGAACTGTTCTCAGCAATTAAATTTATCCCCATTTGTACGTTTTGCTACGGAGAGAAAGAAAGGAGAAACTAACTCACCATCTAGAGGGAGTGTACAAGTTATTACCGTACAAATGCCGGACACTACAAGGGCACAGGGCGGAGGGAAAATAGCAGTGAGATCCCTGGTTCCTTCCGCCTGCCCTGGATTCTTGGGCTGCGGCTCCTCGACCGGCTCATTCTCTCTCCGTGTGGGGTTTCACTCGGGGTGTGCCGCCCTCCACTTCCATTTCTACCCCTGGAGTTTTGCAGGAGATAAAGCAACTGTATAAGAACGCCTGAAGGCATCAAAGGCCTACAGCTTCGCTGGCTGCGTGTGGCACAGGGTGGCGCAGGCGGCGGGGAGGCAACCGTGAGGTAATGAGGAGCTGCTGTGTTTACCTTCTGTGCAGGGCATGTGGACGACAATAGAGACCGTGCAGGGTGCACGTTTGGTCAGAAAAGAACATGGCAGCCTAATGGGAGGCCTTTGTTCTTCAAAAGGGTCTCCTTTCCCCCTTTTGTGTTTCACCTAATTCATGGCATCTGAGCTGCTCTTGAACTTGACAGACGGAGAGAAAGAGAGGGAGAAGAGTGGGGGAGTTGAACACACAAAGAGAGGAGAAAGGGGGGACTTCAAAGGGAATTCATTTGAAAAAATTAGTTCTCTTGCCAGTTTTGATGAAGTTTTGGAACTTTAAAGGAGTGAGAGAGGATCATTCAGGGTTGAAATAAATTTCATTTTCCAGAGGCTGTAACAAGTCATAACCTAGATAAATAAGGAACAAAACGAATTATGTCCTAAAAACCTGTTACAGTTATTTTCTGCTACACTGCAGTTCTTGAAATAATAGTAACAAAACATCTGATTTTCAAGAATTACATGAAAGATAGCTTTCTACGAGCAGAACCAGTAATTAAATAATTTTCCAGTTTCGGGGAATTTTACTTGCGGGATGAACAGAACCACAGAACCCGGCAAAGCCACCAGCGCCACCTGCAGGGATGCACAGGTGAGGCCTCTACGACAGAGCTCAAGGCCTCAGACTCTAAAAAAACAACAGTCACCCTAGCCTTTGCCACTTTCACTTTAAAGTTAAGAGTTTAAAAAACTTTAAAGACGAGTGAACAACTGCAGATAAAGAACAAAAGCCCTAGGAACCTTTGGCCAATTTTAGGCATTCGTGAATATAAACGGGAGGCTCAGAGATCCTTAGCTGTGTTTCATGTTAATACAAAAGACTGCTTCAAAACAATACAGATCGTGGCTTTAAAACAGACTTATATTTT
This sequence comes from Crocuta crocuta, assembly GCF_008692635.1. Taxonomy (NCBI): domain Eukaryota; kingdom Metazoa; phylum Chordata; class Mammalia; order Carnivora; family Hyaenidae; genus Crocuta; species Crocuta crocuta. The sequence continues at coordinate 2,269,302 of NW_027529596.1, forward strand.
TCTGACTGTAAAACACTACATTCATTATACACAACAACAAACAAGTCGGAAATACTGGAAGTCCCACTGTTAGATCTACCACGTTTTCTTCCGGGTTTCTATGTATATCTTACATATATAATTTTGTACTGGATGCTACATGCTAGTTTGGGATTGCTGCCCCAGTTTAATATATTTTGTACCTCCCTTCAGGTCAGTCCACGTATCATATTTTTTTGGCTGGGGGCGCCTAGGTGGCTCAGTCAGTTGAGTGTCCGACTTCAGCTCAGGTCATGATCTCATGGTTCGTGGAGTCGAGCCCCACGTCGGGCTCTGTGCTGACAGCTCAGAGCCTGGAGCTGCTTCAGATTCTGTGTCCCCCTCTTCTCTGACCCTCCCCTACTCGCGCGCGCTCTCTCTCTCTGCCTCTCAGAAATAAATAAAACATTAAAAATAAATTTTTTTTGGCTACTATAGTAGTACTAAAAATGACATACTAAGGATTAGTGACCAATATGTTGTTATATATTTGGACTGTGTCTATTGTTTCCACTTTACAAACAAAGCTTTAAGAAATAGCACTGTAAAAAATATACCTTTATTACTGGTGTAAATGTTTCTGTAAATTAATAGCTAGAGGTGGAATTCCTAAGGGAAAGGGTAATTAAAGGGTATTAAATTTAATAGTATGACCAAACTGCTGTCCAAAAGCATTGCCAAGCTTGTCTTCCCAATATTATAGGATAATCTGTTTCTCATGATCCTAGACAATAACAATAAACAGAGCTTTTGTTTAAATCATCTTAAATTTTCACATACTACTCCTCTTCATTAATATTATTTTTTTGGTTTGTTTATTTTTGACAGAGAGAGAGAGAAGAGAGGAGAGAGAGAGAGAGAGAGAGAGAGAGAGAGAGAGAGAGAGTGTGGGGGGGGGAGGGAGGGAGGGTGCAGAGAAAGAGGAAGACAGAATCCTAAGCAGGCTCCACACTGTCAGCACAGAACCAGACGTGGGGCTCAAACCCACAAACTGTGAGATCATGACCTGAGCCAAAATCAAGAGTCAGATGCTTAACCAAGTGAGCCACCCAGGGCCCCTCTTCATTATTCTTTTTTTTTTTTTAAGTTAATCTCTACATCCAATGTGGGGCTTGAACTCACAATGCTAAGATCAAGAGTCATGTGACTCTACCAACTGAGCCAGCCAGGGGCCCCACAACTACTCTCCTTCAAATTGAGAATATAAACATTTATTTCCTATATTTACTTATGAAATATTCTGTTAGAAGAAACATTACTTTTAAGCTACCTTCAGAGCCAATTATTTCTTTATAGTCACATGTCAATTGCATCTTGGGAGAGAATTACTCCACAAGCTCATTCCTCATCGCGGGACGGACAGAAAGCACTGCGTACTTCCAGATCCACGCTCAGAAGAAACTGTGGTACCAGTACGGGGCCTTCCAGGATTTCCTTCGGGCGTCAAAGGCAATCGTGAAAAAGGCAGGATCACATAAACACATGAATGACCTCTTCGAGAGAACTATTTTGAAGGCGCAGCTTTCAACTGGATTTAGGCACATGAGCGCGCGTGTGTGTCAGTCACAGCATACTGGTCTCAAAGCTCAGGACAGCCATCCCAATGCTATCTCGCACGGACAGGAGGCTGTACCAGCCTGCGGGGGTAACGGGGCAGCTCTGGCACGGACACAGCTGCGGGTCTAATCCCTGAGGCGGCCTTCTCAACCTCAGCGCTAACCGACCTTCTGGACCAGATGATGCTGCCGAGGGAGGAGGGCTGAGCCTGCGCGGCGCAGGGCACCAGGCACCACCGCTGCCATCAGCACCAGCCCACAAGCTGTGACAACCAAAATGTCTCCACACATCGCCGGGTGCTCCCTGGAGCCCAAAAGCACTCCGGTTGAGAACCACTACCCTGGCTAACCCAAACAGCTATTTATCACACCCATTTCACTACTCTGGGCAGTCTCACAAGTTCAACTCTAAAGATATCCTGATATTTTCAGCACTTGAAATACTTATCAAATTCTTTTTTTTTTTAATATTTTTATTTATTTCTAGGAGAGAGAGAGAGACAGCGTGAGCAGGAGAGGGTCATAGAGAGAGGGAGATACAGACTCCGAAACAGGCTCCACGCTCTGAGCTGTTTGCACAGAGCCCGACGTGGGGCTCGAACCCACGAACCCTGAGATCATGACCTGAGCTGAAGTCGGACGCTTAACTGACTAAGCCACCCAGGCGCCCCAATACTTATCAAATTCTTATTAGCCTTCACCACACTCTGCAGCCACCAGTGAATATGACAGCACCAGGGGACACAGATTAAAAAAAACAAACACCTCATCTGGTTGCTAATATATTACTAGCTCACAATTATGTTCCTTGTGGCTTAATGGAAAGAATACTAAATTTATTAAGGTAAAAACTTGAGTTATTTTAGCCATTGTGAGCCATCCTGCTGATCCTGTCTCCAAAATATATCTCAAACCCATCATTGGTCTGCATCTTCCATACCCTCCATCCCAGCCGGCACCTCTCTCATATGGACAAAGCTAACTGCTCTCTCAGCTTCCACTCACCTTTTGCTTCTCCACTCTTCCAAGGCATTCTCCTTCCCTTCCTTCCTTCCGCTAATGTTTACTGAGTGTCTGCTATATGCCAGGCACTCTATGCACTGAGAATACATCAGTGCACAAAATTCTCTTACCAAATCCTTTACCTAGGGAGACTTCAATTCGAATATAAAATGTCACAAGTCAGTAAATGTTTTGAAAAAAGAGAAAGGAAGGAAGGACGGGCGGGGGTGGGGTCCAGTGCTACATACGGTGGCCAGCAACGGACCCAACAGGTAGATAAAGACCTGAAGAAGGTTAGGAAGTGAACCATGAGGATATGAGGAAAGCATCCTAGGCAAAGACAACAGCAAGTACAAAGGTCCTGTGGAAGGAGCATGCCTCTGCCTTTTTACTCTGTGTGACATGGAAAACCACTAGGAGCAGAGGAGAGTTATGCTCTAATATTTTAAAGGAAAATGCTGACAACTGTGTCAAGAATAGGCTGTAAGGCTCCCAGGGTAGAAGCAGAGACCAGTTAACTTACACGGGATTCGGACCAGAGTGGGGCAGTGGAGATAAGTGGTTAGATTTAGGATGTATTATTAATCACAATATTTTTACAGCATAAATTGGACTGTGTCATTCCTCCATTCAAAAGTCCTTCAATTGCTACTTTCTTCTCACTGCACTTAATATAAAATGAAAAATTCTGAATACGGCCTAAATGGCCCTGTAAGATCTGGTCTCTGCCTACCCGACCAGCCTCATCCTCCTTCTCATTAATCAAAATTCGCTCTGGCCACACTGACCTTTCAAGGTTCTCTACTTTCCCGGATTCTTTCCCGCTGGGGGCACCTTCGTGCCTACTGTTCTCTCTGCCTGGAACGCCCTTCTCAGGCAGGGCCTCGCCCGCACCACTGCGGGAGCTCTCGTGTTTCATTTCTCCACTTCTAAACCCCAGTTCCTCGGAGAGACCCTCCCTCTGGATTAGCCTCCCTCCTTCCCCCATCACAGTCCCTGCTCGCTCCCCGAGGACTGGCCCTCGACAGGACCCGCCCTACTGAGCAGCTGTAACACTGGTTTAAATTATACTTCATGGTTCGTGGCTGTCTCCCAAGACTGTGGGCCACCGGCACCAGGGACCACGTCCCTTCTGCTTCCCATCACGTCCATCCTCGTACCTAGCAAGCACCAAAAACAATTTCTGAACGAGAGATAGAGCTTGGATGCCAGCTCTGCCAGATATAATCGGTCACTTCAGCTCTCAGACCTCAACATACTTTTCCTCTTTTTTAATCTTATGACTATAAGAAAGTCACAGAGGGGCGCCTGTGTGGCTCAGCTGGTTGAGCATCTGACTTCAGCTCAGGGCATGATCTCACAGTTCATGAGTTCGAGCCCCACGTCGGGCTCTGTGCTGACAGCTCAGAGCCTGGAGCCTGCCTCGGTTTCTGTGACTTCCTTTCTCTCTGACCCTCCTCTGCTCGCACTGTTTCTCTCTCTCTCAAAGATAAATAAGCATTAAAAAAAAGTTTAAAAGTCACCAAAAATAGAGTAAATGACAGAAAAATAGGAACTCGCAGAAGTCTGAAGAAAGGCTTTTCTGAAGCAGTCTGGGAGTGGGAGGGAGAAACGAAGGAGGGCCTTGACTGTGGGTTATTCAGTTGGGACCTCATTCAGTGGCCGAACGGAGAGGTGTGGACAGTGTGTGTGCAAGGCGAAGCCCCCTGTGTGTACGACTAACTCAAGAGTCGAAACGCGGCCAGTACTTCTGCTCTTCCTGCCATCCTGGCACCTCTGGCCACCTGCTGGGAACAGGGTTCCGGGAGCCTGTGTTCCAAGGTCATTCTTGCTGGCGATGAGCGGGGTCTCCGGAACCAGAGGGCGCACGTATCTCTTCTTACAACCGAAGGGCTTTATGCTCGAGAGGAGAATGAATCCCACCGAGACAAGAGCTGTGCGATGTGTGCAAAGCACAGCACGGCGGCTCCTGGCGCCAAAGGAACAAACCCAGAGTAACCTGGGGGGGAATGACTCGCGACCATGGACCAGGGGCGTGGTTCCGCCAAATTCCAAAGCAACCTTCCCGCTAAAGCCATGGGCCACAGAATCCGTGTGATGCCTATCCCTCAAGGATCTGAGCCTACTGAAGTATAAACAAATAAAGGTATAGATCTGTTCTCTTGTATTTTTGTTAAAAACCAAATAAAAGAAAGGGCGCCTGGGGGGCTCAGTCAGTTAAGCGTCTGACTTCTGCTCGGGTCACGACCTCAAAGGTTAGTGGGTTCAAGCCCCACGTCGGGCTTGGTGCTGACAGCTCAGAGCCTGGAGCCTGCTTCGGATTCTGTGTCTCCCTCTCTCTCTGCCCCCTCCCCTGCTCACGCTCTGTCTCCATCTCTCTCTCAAAAAAATGATTAAACATCAAAAAGTTTTTAAAAAGAAATGAAAAAGAAACAAATGCAACAAGTACTTCTTTAAAAAAAGAAGAGTTTCAGGGCACCTCGATGGCTCGGTTAAGCGGCTGACCTGGGCTCAGGTCATGATCTTTTGGTTCGTGAGTTCGAGCCCCGCGTCGGGCTCTGTGCTGACAGCTCAGAGCCTGGAGCCTGTTTCAGATTCTGTGTCTCCCTCTCTCTCTGACCCTTCTCTGCTCACGCAGTCTCTCTTTGTCTCTCAAAAATAAATAAAAACCTTTAAAAAAAAAAAAGAAAGAAAGAAAAGTTTCTGAGAGAGTCCCTATACACATGCAAGTGGGGAAGCGGCAGACAGAGGGGGAGAGAGAGAATCTCAAGCAGGCTCCGCACCAGAGCAGAGCCCAACGTGGGCTCGAACTCATGAGCTGTGAGATCAGGACCCGAGCTGAAGTCAGAAGATTAATGGACTGAGCCACCCAGTTGACTGGGGAAGCCCCCAAAGAAATGTCTGCCATAAAATAAAACCTGTTGATTAGAACCCAACAGGTGAATAGGGCCTCAACTAGTTTTAAGAGGTAGTTTGTATATGAGAACACAAATATATATATTTTTTCTTACATATTAATTAATGAAGATCCTCAGTGTTATTTAGTAACAAAAGTAAGCTTATGTTTGTTTTCATTATATTCTATACAGAAAACAAAAAGTGATCCAATGATGGAAAATACTTTCACTTTCCCATTCATTCATTACTCACAATGCAACCAGATTAATCTTCCAAAAGCATGGCTCAGATCATATTACTCAAAAAACTTCAGTGGCTCCCCACTGTCTACTGAACTAAGTCCAAGCACCTTGGCCTGATACTTACGACCCTACACAAACTGGCCCCACCTTATTTGCTTTTACCCCCCGTATTCTAACAAATGGAGCTACTTTTGCTCCAACACACTGGCTTTTTTTTGCCTCTACCAGGCCTTGGCTCACATGGGCCCACCTTTCTGGAACACTATCCCACCCTGCACTCATAGTCCACCTGTCAACCCCTCTTCCTATTTCAGGACCCAGCTCACATGCCACCGTCACCCTCGGTCTCTCTCCAGCCGCCAGAAGTGCAGAAGGACTTCTTCCTCGCAGTCCCAGTGCTTTGTAACTTACTACATTCTGTCTACTTTTTCCTTATGTGCTTGATCCTCCCAATTAAATTATAATTTCTAGCCTCTTCCTTTTGTGAAAGGAAGATGAGAGCTAACGCACACAAAAATAAACAACTGTATTTACAATCTGTAAACTGTTCTGAGGGCCTATTCCTTTTGAGGGCAGGAATTGTTTCTGATTTATCTTGTTTCCTACAATTCTTTGAACAAAGTGTGTACTTAAACAACTTTGTTGAATAAAACTCAAAAAGTTTAAGTTGAATATAAATTCACCCTTTATCACTGAGGTCTTATTCATTGAGCCACATGAAAAGAAAGAACAATTGGAAAGCACCCACAACATAGTTAGCTACTGTGCTAAGAGACAGTGCAGATAATTAAAAATAACTATAAAATGCCATCCCTGTCCTAAGAAGCTTACAGTACTGTTAGGAACATACGGCAATTTCCCCAGCAATCAGAAAAATAAGTAAAGTGCTATCAAATAATTCAATTCCCAACTATGAATTTCCAAAGAGCTGGTAGAGAGAAGAGGTTCCATGAAGTCCAGAACAGGGAGACCACAGGGGACCAGCCTCTCAGAGGCTTGGCGGGAAGGGTAAGAGGAGGCAAAGCTTGTCCAAAACAATGTGTCCCCCCAGGTTCCTCCAACAGCCATCTCCTCCCCACATCGTGGTGTAAAAAAATAAAAATAACCCACAAGAGCACCGATTTCTCGCCTGTACGTGTCTTCTACTAGCACTCACATGAAAAAATCAGACATTTGAAACACAACATTTTCCAAAATAAGAGGGAAATTTCAGAGAGGACCATTTTAGGAAGCCAAATTAAATTTTAAAAACAAACTGCATCTTTCTGGCCCCTACCTGACTCTGACTCTAATCATTACCTCCTTAAACATCAGTAATTAGACACATTTTAGATGGGATATAGTGGACTTGAAGTGACTGTTTAAACGTTTCCAATTAGAAGAGTCACTTATAAACTCATTCAAAGCTTCATTCGAGAGCACAGTGCTTTAGAGCTGAGACCCTGAGACCAGCTGGCCTGGCTCATAATCCCAGCGAAGCAGGCTTCCTCTGAGCCTCAGTTGATTCATCCCTAAAATGCGGACACACATAGCCAACTCATAGTATGGTCAGGAGGACCACTGAGCTAATGCATTAAAGCCGGAGTGTAGTCTAGCATTCAGTAAGCAACCAAAAGACCTACCTATTATTACCCAAAGGAATGAAAACACTAATTTGGTCAGGACTACTTGGGCAATAGGATAGTATAAGTCCCCTCTTACCCATGGCATTCCACCCCCCCGCCCCAGCTGACACCTGAAACCTCAATTGTACAGAATCCCTCTACATACTATGCTTTTCTTTAGGTACCTACATACCTCTGATAAAGTTTACTTTAAAAATGAGGCACAGTAACAGAGTGACAGCAGTAACTCATAATAACCCACAACAATTAAACAATATCATGGGATATGAAATACCAGTTACGTGACTGTACTCTCAACTCCCTTACTGCGCCCATGTACCCCCTTCTCACGATGATGGGAGATGAGAAACGCCCCCGTGATGAGGTGAAGGGGGGTGGGTGACGCAGGCACTGGGAGGCAGCGTTCGGCTGCTACTGACCTTCTGACGAGAGTCAGGAGGGGCCATGTGCTTCAGGACCACGGCTGACTGTGGGCAACAAACCACGGACGGAGAGCAANCAAAGCGTGTCAGCCTCAGAAGTGGACTGCGCATTTCTGTTGTGAGGGCCCAGGCCAGGCTGCCCCCAAACGCACCACTGTGGCTAAAGATGATTCGAGTTAAAAGCAGCGAGGCCGCAGCAGAGGCAGGAGGCAGAGGCTCTCTGTCTCCCCCACCACAGCCTCTATTTACCCGGAAGTGAGAGCGAGCACAGAGGCCCCTTTACCTAAGGAACTCGTCTGCATCACTGAACAATTTTGTTTTTCCAAACATCTCCTTTCACCGTCTTGCTAATGAGTTTTCCCTCCTGTGTCCTCAGGCCCCCGCCTTGCTCCTTAGCTTCTGGTTGTCTCACTGTCTTCAGAATTTCACGTCTAGGTGGGTCCCCTGTACGTACGTGTGTGCAATCGGATTTTCTCCGTAAATCTGTCTTACGTCAGTCTGACTGAGAGCCCCGCTGGAAGGACCGCAGGGCAGAGGAAGGCCTTCCTCGCTGACATCACAGACGAGATCAACAGCAAAGGAAAGGCAGGGCCCCCATGGAAACACACTGTGGACCGAGCTGAGATGCGAGCGCGCAGAGGGAAGGCGAGGAGTCTCAGGAAATCGCACGGGGAGAACCACAAAGCCGCACATACGTCCTAACCTCACGCCACACACGAAAATAAACTCCGGGCTGATTTATAACCAACAAGTGAAAAAACAAACGTTATAACTTCGAGAAAATACAAGATTTTGAGCATGAAGAAGGAGAAAATATTTCTTTAATAACACATAACAAGTACAAAGCATGGGGGGAAAACAGCTGAAAACTCAAGTATTAAAACTAAAAACTTTTGTTAATCAAGAATCCATTTAAGAAATGAAGAGACAAAACGCAGGCTGGGAAAGGATACTATGACACATAAAACCAACAAAGGATTAGAATCCCCCCAAATTTCTACAAATCACTGAAAGGTAAAAACAATCCAATTAAAGATGGGCAGGGCATATTTAACTGGCAATTCACAAAAGAAACAAAATGGCCAATAACCATATGAAAGATGCTTATCTCATTAATAATAAAGAAAACACAAATTAAAGCCTCTGTAAGATACCCTGTCACACCCATGGGGACCGGCAAAAATGAAAGCTTCTCAGCAAAGATGTGGAGCAGTGAGAGCACTAGTAGGAACGTCAGTCGATCCAGTCACCGTGGCACTATCTAGGCAAGCTAAAAATAGGTACACCCTATGACACAAAAATTCACTTCTAGCCTAAGTATGTACACACACATTTTGCACATGCATTCTCTCTCGCTCGCTCGCTCTCATACACACCTTAATGAAACTCTGGAAGCACATGTACCCAAGGCGATGCACACCAAGATCACCCACGCCAGCGCTGTGTGTTAGTGCCAAGAACTGGAACAGAAACGCACATTAATGTGCACGAATAAAAGAATATGCCAGTTCCCAGCCCAAGTCCCTAGGCCTCACGCTTCCTCCCGTCCCCTCTAATCCCGCCGAGCTAACAAAATCGGGCTAACGTCCCACATGACAAAATCCGTTAAGGAGAAACAAGCTTCTCAATCAAGGCATCCCGACCCACCAGAACCGCAACCAACCCACAGCAGGTCACACACACAGCAAGCCTAGCCTCGATCAGCCAGCCACCCGGCCGGCCGCAGCCTCAGGAGCAATAACGAATGGTTGGTATTTTAAGTCAGCAAGTTTTAGGGTTTGTTACAAAGTGACAGATAACGGACATGTAAGTAGATTATAGTGATATATATTAATCTGAATAAATCTGACAACTAACATTACGTGTAAAAAGCTGCCCAAAAATGTTATCCCCCTAATTATATACATAAACATAAACATACATGTTCTAAAAGCACTGTGTAGGGGTATGCTCCCGTGAGTATGAATGGTGGCCACCTGCACGAGAGGCCTCCCTAGCCACCCTCCCTAAAACTGCAAGCCTCTGTCCTATATTCCCTTTCCTGCCTGAGTTTTCTACTTAGCACTTGCCCTCAGCTAATTCCATAAAAGCAGGGATCTGTACTGTGTGTCACTGCTTCCTTAGCTCCCAAAACAATGGCTGGCAGGAATTCTAATTTAAGGCTCCCGGGGCAACTATAATGTGCACCTGCTGGAGAATGGCTGCCTTGGAGAGAGCTGGGCGCCACGGTCGCAGTTAAGGACAGGAGCTTACACACTCCAGACGGTGGGGGGGGGCAAAACCTAGTCTGCTGCCTGTTCCGTGTGGTCCACAAGCCAAGAACAGTTTTTACAGAAGAACATTTGCAATTGTTTGAGGACAGGGAACACTAACTTTGAACCTCAATTAAATTAAATGTTATTCCCACCCACCCACGCAAATAATTCTATTACATTCATTTACAGACCTGCACTACATAAATTTTTACGCAATTATTACTATATTTTGAATTTCAGTAACTAAAACTGCATGGAAATTTGGTTTCTCTCCTGTTATAGAAGTATCTACATCTTTTTTTTTTTTTGAGAGAGAGAGAGAGGGAGACAGCACGAGCAGGGGAGGGACAGAGAGAGAGGAAGACACAGAATCTGAAGCAGCTCCAGGCTCTGAGCTGTCAGCACAGAGCCAACGCGGGGCTCGAACCCACGAACCATGAGATCATGACCTGAGCCAAAGTTGGCCGCTTAACCGACTTAGCCACCCAGGGGTCCCTTTATCATATTTTTGAAAGGCCTCGAAAGCTTAAAATATTTACCATTTGCCCATTTACAGAAAAGTGTGCCAGCCTCTAATTAAGAGCAACAGTCATGTTGAATCTTGTGTAAATTTAGGCAAAATTCTTAAACTCTCCATGCCTTAGTTTCCTCAATGGGCATCAATCTGAAAGAGTTATCAGAAATAATAATATAAGTGAAATATACAGAATACATATGACCCCAAGGAAAGGCTCAGTAAATACAAGATATTATTAATAAGGAAGAAAACAATGCCCTCAAAGAATAAACAAAGAAATTAATGCAAGTATACAATGATCTGCAATGTATGGGAAGTTCTATGAAGGAAAAAAAGGAAAGCGATAGATAATAACCAGAATGCCAAAAAATGCTTAAGGATCATATCCAGAAAAAAGAAATATGAAGGAAATATGGTGGGAGGAGGTGCTGATTCTTGCCCCAAAAGACATAGCTATACCCAGACCATGAGAAATAGCAAAGAACAGGGTAAGTTCTCTCTGCGGTCACAGCGCACTACGGGCAGCACATGGGGTAAAAGAGGGGCATGGGAATCCACGTGGCGTGTTCAAATCTCAGTTGCAGTAGCCACTGCTTACTCCAGAACCTCTGGCAAGCTGTTCAACCTAAATCTCAGGGTTTCTATTCTGTATAATGAGGGTTAGGAACGCCATCCGCACCCTAAGGCTCCTGGGTGTTAAATAAGGTCACACAGGGGCGCCTGGGTGCCTCAGTCAGCTGAGCGTCTGGCTCAGGTCATGAGCTCGTCATGAGTGATATAAAGCCCTGCTAGGGCTCTGCGCTGACAGCTCGGAGCCTGCCTGGGATTCTTTCTCCCTCCCTCTCTGCCCCTCCCCTGCTCGCTCTGTCTCGCTCTGTCTTCGTTCTGTCTCTGTCTCTCTCGGAAGGAAGGAAGAGAAAGAAAGAGGGAGGGAGGGAGTAGGGAGGAAAGAGGAAGGAAAGGAAAGGAGAAGAAAGAGAGAAGGGGAGGGGGGAGGAAATAAGGAAGCGCAGGGAGGCGCGGTGCTGGCGCGTCATCAGTGATCAATCACCGATGGCATTATTGCAACTAGTTAACAGTGTTGCCTAAATAGATCCTTTAGTATTTCCTAAAAAGCCAATCATTTCTAGTCTCTCTTCCATTTTCTCCAATAATCTCCTGCCTCAAATAGTGTTTAACGAAGCTTTTACTTCACTTCTCGGCAAATTTCTTTAGATTCGAAGCTACTATGTATTCTTAGCCCTGTATATTTCTAACGCTTTCAACTGAAAATCGATACAGGGGCTCAAAAGAGAGATATTTTCTTGGGGAAAGAATTATGGTAACTGACACTGGGCCAAAATGCCATCTACTTCTCATCATTTGGACATAGGTATATATAATGTTACTACAGTGCTCTTCCTCAGTTTTATTTTCCATAGAACAAATAAAATAGAGCCAATGCCTCAGAAGAAGTTGTTTTTCAGCCATCTTTCTCATGCTCCGATGAGCACTTGCTGGTTTTTCTGTTTAAATCCAAGAAAAGGCAGTGCCAATGTCAGATTGTAGTGAGAAACCATTTGATGCCCCAAAGGAGACCTGGTCCCTCGGCACTGCCTACTCTTGTACAAAACAATAAATGGCTCCCTGCGGGCCACAGTCGGCAGCTCACCCACCCGACTTAATAACAATCTTATCACCAAAAGTACCTTGAGCAATAGACAGCATCAGAAGCGGCTCGGTTATAAATTCAGGAACAAAATTAAAGGTCCTAGGGAGACATTTTCCACAAGCACATCTGGACAGTGAAAAGCCACTGCCACATTCAAACAGGATTTTACTGCCTTATAAGCATCTCTCTCCCTGAAGCAACTCAAAATTATGACTGCCTCAAAATAAAGATTCGTGTAGCTGTAACCAGTGTACTCAGACCCTAATATATCAGTAGATATACAGTGAGGCTCTTTAGAGAAAAAAAGTCATTGTACTGCTATATCCCAAAGAGTTTTCCAAATATAATCTCTCTCTCTCTCACACACACACACATCACTTTCCCTTTATCCACAGGCAGCTCATCTAAAAACCGTAATTTTTTAAAAACTTCTGTTAGCATAAGTGCAATAATATGGTATTAAAAAATGACTGAGCTGTCCAAGATCTGAATTCTAGTCTCCACTGGTACTTGCCGGATGCTTGATCTGGAGCAAGTCACTTATCCTCAGTTGTTTTTAACTTAGGAACTGAGAGTTACTTGGTGTGAATACGCTCATCAAGTCTTCATATGAAACTCGTGTCATTTCCACCATTTATTCTCCTGCCTCAACAACAAATCATTGTCATTTCTCTATCAATTAAGAATCCTATCTGTCAAATTTGAGGAAAAGGACACCTAACACAAACAGATATGTAGAAAAAAAAAAAGGGGGGGGGTTACTGGCCCACGTAAGTGGAATAACCAGAAGCAGAGCTTATTCCCAACACTCAAGCAGGATCTTCAAGGCTGATTTCTCTTTCTCTCGCTCTTCTCTCTCCCTCCCCTACCTCACTCTCTCCCAACTTGTCTCTCTTCTTATTCTGGCTTTATTCCTAGGCTTCATCTGGTAGCCACAAAACTGCAGCCACTCTTGCCTTTCAGAAGCCTGGGTGTTAAGTCAGGAGACTTTCTCTCATAGCCCAAGAAAGAAAACAAAAAAACAACAGCAGCTGTGGTCGGCTTCACTGGAGACACTGGACAATCACTCGCCTGGGGGACACAATCCTAAATGCCAGAGCACAGGCAGCACTACCTGTTAGGCAGGGACTCAGAGGAGGGAGTAAGAAAGACCCTTCTAGCAAGTCAGATGGTCTCTACACCTCTCCTACCCCAGGCCCATTTCCCTCCCCCACCAGCTACACCCCCCCCAAGTATCTTCTTCCAAAACCTCATCACCCCTTTAAACCTTCACCCTGATATCTGGCCCAGCACCTACACTGTCCAACCACGTAAGTGGGAAATCACCCCTCACCTCCGAAACCTGACCAGTCAGATTCTCACAGGTCCCACCTCCCGAGCCTCTCTGCTCCCTCCTCTTCCTCCGCAGTCCCTCCCCTTCGGAGGACCTGAGACCCGAGACCTCTCTCAAACACCGCCTCCGTGCTGTTGCTCTAATCCATGCTCCACACGGTCACCTGCAGCTTTCTCAAGTTCAAGTCTAACCTTATACTCCCTACTTTATACTTTTTGGGGTTTTTTCTTTTTTTTGCTTTTTTACATCTCCTTATTTCTGGCCACATAAAAACCATCTCAATTCTGTCCATCTTCCCCTTATTGTTTAATCCCACTAACTACTGCAATTTCTAATATTTAATAAGCTGTTTCTTACCTGTCCTTCCGTTGACACTGCTCTCCATACGGGAATTTCCTTGGATTCAAGGGGCTCCCCTGCTCTAAACCACCCGGGAGAAGAAGACTCGGCTAAGGAGTTTCTACTTTTATGAAACCTTTCCTGAGGTACCTGCTAGGACTTCTCTTTCTTTGGGCCCGGTACAGTTAGCTCTCACAGCACCTGTAACATTTTACTGCACTCAGCTATTTGCAGGTAAATAGGACTCTCAAAAGCAAACATGCTTTAGGATCATCTGAAAAGCTCTGTAAAGAACAGACACCTCAACCTACACCACACTAAACATACCAAACCAGGACTAGGGCCCAGGCATGTACACCAGGAATGAGTGGAGATTAATGTTACCTGCTCCCCCTCGCCAGGTAAAAACACTTACAGGTGATAATCTACTTAAGGAAAGCAACTCCTATTAAATATGCCCAGTTCTTCAAACCCTTCCTGGCAGCAGGGGAAACAATGACTGTCACGGGATAGAAGTCTTCTGCTGTGAACTATAGTTACCAAAAATCACTCAATGGAAGAAAATAAACCACAATATACCGTTTTCAGGCATTCCATCTAAATAAAAATTTTTATGCACTGGGTGGGAGATGGGGAAAGAGACAGATGAAGATGTTACCTGAACACCTTTCTCTTTGATAATCAAGAACAGAACATTATCCTACATATTCAATTGCTCACGCTGAGGACAAGTGTTTCTGACTCTCGCTTCAAGGCCTCTATGCTCGTGAGTGCTTACTTGCCGCCTTTCAGTGACAAATGAAACCAATACTGTCTTCTGCGTTAGCTTTTTATGCTGCCAGAATCAAGATATGTAGGGAACACAGCCCTGGTATGAATTACACTTAGGTAATACTCAAAGAAACAGAATTACCCCGTGTCAAATCCAACTTAACAAATATCTTCTGGGGCGCCTGGGGGGCTCAGTTGGTTAAGCGCCCAACTCTTCATTTTGCTTCAGGTCATGATCTCACGATTAGGGAGATCGAGCTTCGCACTGAGCTCCACACTGACAGAGTGGAGCCTGCCTGGGATTCTCTCTCTGCCCCTCCCCTGCTCCCTACCTCTAAATAAATCTATATATGCATCGTGATGAACACTGTACTGCAATAAGACAAGGTGATTTTTTTTTAAAAACCCAAAGGTCCAATTAGAGTATGTACATCTGAATTAAATGTACACATAAACCAGTCAATCCCAAAGCTCCTGGCAAATGGCAGCCAGCAGTCTGTGGCACAGGAAATGTTAGAAACGCTACCCTCAGGGATACATGCCTTTCCCTGTGGTGCCCTCACACGGCAGACTGAAAGCCATGTCGTCCATGTGAACCTGACATGCTGTAAGCAAGAAACTACCAAGTGCAGTTATACTTTCAAAGCGTGTTTTTCTAACCTTTCCTATCGGCTACAAATAGTTCGATTCATTTGGCCACTTGTGACTCAGTTATGAACATCCCTGGGTTTGCAGTTTGCAAAAAGTACAAACCCAAGTCTAACAAAAGCTGTAAATTAACTACAAGATGATGCGGAATGTGGGCAGCTCTCGGGTCTGTAATCTCGAATGATCAGCAGCGGAGTTTGGTGTGGTGCCCGCTTGCCGTCACTGGGAGACAAAGTTAACACGAAACACTGCGGATCTCAGGACTCCCTACAAAGCCTCACAGCAGCGATTCCTGCCCGGCCTTCTTCGGGATGCAAACCTACACGGGAAGGAAGTTTGCACAGCACGCGGGAAGAGTGCACTCGGCCCCTCACGTGTTCGGGGAGACGCCGGTGGGCACCCTGCGGAGACGCACCCTGCGGAGACGCTGCAAAGGTGAAACGGATGCATGAGCTCTGAGCTACTGGTTCTAAATCTAGTCTCTCCGGAGGTCTGTTCAGGTAAGCCTGGTAGCAAGCAGGGGGCTTTTCTCTGCAGAAGCGTCCAAAGGGACCCTTTTAGGACACAAAAGATAAGAACACATATTTAAAAGCCTGGAGAAAACTGCCAACCCTTAGAAAAGAAATACATTTGACTTACATAATCAATATATAAAGAAAACACAAGAAAGCTTTAATACTATCTTACATCCTATTTCCTCATCATTGTCTCTTAATGACAAAACACAGAGACTTACTTTACATCGTGTGTCACGAAGCCTGTCACAGCACATAGGATATGGTGTTTTTGCTCATTCTGCAAAGCTTACTACGTCAGGCAGGAAATAACCGATAGTCAGAACAGGCTCAGGCTGTCAAACCAGGAGAGCATCTAAAAAGTATAACCTCTTTTAAAAAAAAAAAAAAAAAGTTTATTCGTCTATTTTGAGAGAAAGAGAGAAATAGAGCAGGGGAGAGGCAGAGAGAGAGGGACAGAGAGAATCCTAAGCAGGCTCCACATTCAACATGGAGCCCGATGTGGGGTTTGATCTCACAACCCTGAGATCATGACCTAAGCAGAAATCAAAGTGGGGCGCCTGGGAGGCTCAGTTAACTGGCCAACTTCAGCTAAGGTCATAATCTCGCCCTGACCTGAGATCATGGGTTCGAGCCCTACATCGGGCTCTGTGCGGACAGCTCAGAGCCTGCAGCCTGCTTCGAATTCTGTGTCTCCCTCCCTTTCTGTCCCTCCCCTGCTCATACTCTGTCTCTCAAAAATAAATGTTAAAAAAAATTTTTTTTAAAGAAAAAAGAAATCAAGAGTCAGTGGCTCAGGTGAGTAAGCCACCCAGGTGCCCCTTAGGATGATCTTTTAATGGAAAAATGCTATTTTCCTAGTACCTGATATGGAGAGAAGAGGAAAGAAAATCAAAACAAAAACTTCTCACTAATACTCTCTCTCTAAACTCTATTGATCCATAATCAGGAAAATATTGATGAATATTGACCCTAATTTACTAAGGTACAAATGAATTCCAGATTGGTTTGAAAGCTAAAACCTCACAGTCTGCTCGAGACTTTCTTATACCTCTCTATCTCTCTCACACACACACACATAAATCTCACTATTATTTTCCAAAACTGCTATTGGTTAAATCTTAATGATCTCTTGAGGAACACAATTCTGAAACTACTAAAATAACATATTAATTTACTTTTAGAATCCTAGCAAAATAAAGTCTGTGTATGCGTATTCATTTTTAATCTAAATTGAACATAAGGAAGATAACAAAATTTGAAGAAATAAAATAACTTACAATAAAAGGAGACAGGGTATTATTAAAATATATATTTTAATTTTTTTAATGTTTTATTTATCTCTGAGAGAAAGAGAGAGAGAGAGAGACATTGTAAACAGGGGAGGTGATATCCTGTGGTGATATCCTCAAAAATAAAAATACTGTACTATAAAGCAGCATTTTCCATTTTTACCTAAAAGTTAAACATCATAATCCAAACTCTGAGAAGCACCCGCAACGTTCTAACTGTGGACAATTAAAACAAAACAAACAACAACAACAAAAGGAAGGCAACAATGGCTCCCAAGCCTGATCACGGCTTGCTTTCCACCTGACTCAGGCGTACATTCCCCCAAACTCTCAAACACGCTGGAATAAAGACGTGTGTCCGTCCACACCCTCATCTCACGTCCTTTTCTCTTTTTTGATTTCTGGAAAGAAAATGCCAGAACAGATTGCCCAGAATGACAGATAAGACCAAAATCCTGCTAACATGAGTAGTTATGCCAGGGAACCTCCCCAAAAGAAGACATATACATACAAGAATCCGATCATACAAATAATGTTCCTTTCCACTGAAGCCTTTGCATTCATTACTCTATGCAAACAAGAATAAAATGTCAATTACAAAGGTAAACACATCCCCATTAATAGAATGAGTGTCTACCACCTACCAGCAGGCAACAGAGACAATAAAGGGCATTTTGAAAATTCTGCGTTCCTTCTTTCTTAGGCTCATCGCAGAGCTCCCTGCTCACCCCAGGGGATCAGCAGCCTCACTCTAAAGGCTATTCCTTCAGTCACTCACGCCAATGGCCAGATCCTGAACCCCATCATCACCTAGAACTCCTCTTCTAATACCTTACAGTCTCTCAGTACAACCCCACTCCTCCTGGATCTGTCACTCCCTTAATCCCATTAAAGACCTACTGTTCTCATCCAGTAAGTAAGGCGGACCTCCTGCCCTCCAATTTCCCCCAGACCACCAATTTGCTCCTTCAATTCCATCTCAATTCCACTGAAACCACAATGTCCATTAATGACTTTCTGCTCAGTCTTTTCTAGTCCCTTGCTTCCTTGTCTTTGTGCTGTGCATCCCAACAAAGCCCCCAGTCCCGGCGGATTCCATCTGCCTTCCCCACTCACATGCCTTGGGTTTCCAAGTACTGTTAGGGAAATTAAAAATAGCACAGCACTACAGGCTGGTCCTTCACAATCCAGCAAGTTTCCTCATGAATCTCTCTTTAGAACCCAGATTTCAGTGGGTTGAGGAGGGAATTAAAGGCATATAGCAGAAGAAGGGAGTCTGGGAGTTAACATTATGTTCAAAGTTGCTTGCAGATAAGGAAAGGCTGGGATGCAGAGGGAACAGAAACAAACTGGATCGTGCTGAAGCACGAGGGGGCTGGTAACCGGGGAAAGTTTGGAAGCACGGAGAAGTGAAGAGGCCCAATGTTCCTCCAGAAGCATAGGACCCACTATTTCACATTTTACAAAAATAATACATTTGCTTCAGTAATACAAGTTAATTGAAAGGATTTATTTCCAACTCAACCCAGAGTTTAACTTCTTGCATAGTAAAAGCCCAAACTCTGAAATGAGACAGTCTGGGTTTGAATTCTACTTCCTAGCCATGCTGTTTCCTAGACGAGGTACTGCATCCTTCTGTGCCTCAGTTTCCTCATCTGTAAAATGGGGATAATTATAATACCTACATAATAGGGTTGTTGTTTAAACAGGAGGAGTTAACACACAGGACATACCTGGAATGGTGACCGACACATGATATGCACTTATATTAAATGTTAGCTATTATTCTAGCTAAAAACTTAAAATGCTATTTAAGTGCTCTTGTGTTCAGTCCACTAACAGAGAATGTACTGGACTTTCCCCCACCACCATATTCTCAACGTAATCCCTACTAGCCTTCTGAGTCTTCTCTGGCTCTTCTTCCTCCTCCCTGCTAAACAACTGGGTTAAATGAATCTCTTCTATTCTTCCACAGCACATTAGGTTTACATTTATCACAGGGTATTATACTTTTCATTAATTCATCTGTCTCCCCCCTTCCCAAAATTGAATTGTGAGTTCTTCCAGGATGGGAGCAATCTTTTCTGATTAAAGTTCAGGGGGTTTAAGAATAAGTGATGTATGAATAGCCAAATCAGGGAAAGAGCCTAAGTGTCCATCAACGGACAAATGGATCAAGAAGNAACCATTACTGTTAAAATAAATAAATCAGCTCTTCTAGTCTCAGATGATTGTTCTTTCTTTCATTTTTTTTTTCTTTTTAATTTACATCCGTTAGTTAGGATCTAGTGCAGCAATGATTTCAGGAGTAGATTCCTTAATGTCCCTCACCCACTTAGCCCTTCCCCTCCCCCATATCCCTTCAGGAACCCCCGTTTGTTCTTCATATTTAAGAGTCTCTTATGTTTTGTCCTCCTCCCTGTTTTTATATTATTTTTGCTTCCCTTCCCTTATGTTCATCAGATGATTTTTTTATGCCAGAGAGCAAATAAGTTCGTCTCCTAACTTAGTATCTATCATTTATAAAACGTGCTGCAGTTAAACTCCAAAGTTAAAAACTGTAACTATCCCCTGGGCCCTTAAAGAGCACTGCACCCCAAAGAATTACCACACACGTACTTCTGCGATGCTTCCAAATTCAGAATGCACAGACACACGACTCGAATAACTCTTTCCAAATTAAATCTGATAATGGCTTAAAAGAAGTAAAACTGTTATACACTTTGTAAAGCAAAACGTTTAACTCCCAAGCAAACGTCTTTTCATAGATCATTCTATTACCAGAAATGGATACTTCTCCCTCACTGATGATCAGAAACTGACTCATGTCCATTTCTCTCTCTGCATAAACCTCAAAAGAGAAAGAAAAAGAAAACTAAAGGCAGCACAATTTATACGACATTCGAAGTACGGTAGCCTGACAGTGTGGGAACATTACTCCACCGGGACTTTTTGTTTAAGCTAACTGTTTAGAACACCTTTTCAACATACGTATATAAATCATGTATCAAAGTTAAGATATTTTTTCTTTTATTTTCCAGTAAGTCATAAAGACTTATTATACTTACGTTATTGACCAACAACAATAGAATTACTACCCAAAAGTTAACAGTATGGTAGAGCATGTATATTAGATCATATTTGGGGCAGAAAAAGAGAGAACTTAAAAAAATTCCATGTTCCAACTACCAAGAAAATAGAAGTCTAATATGTACTACATAGTTCAAAACTGAAATTCAATTGGGGATACAGTATTCTCAAAAAAATTTTATTTTTATGTTTTTTTATTTATTTCTAGGAGAGAGAGAGACAGCGTGAGCAGGGGAGGGTCAGAGAGAGAGGGAGTCACAGACTGAAACAGGCTCCAGGCTCCAAGCTGGCAGTCAGCACA
The DNA here is from genome assembly GCF_008692635.1 of Crocuta crocuta. Classification (NCBI taxonomy): domain Eukaryota; kingdom Metazoa; phylum Chordata; class Mammalia; order Carnivora; family Hyaenidae; genus Crocuta; species Crocuta crocuta. Next base: position 2,289,777 of record NW_027529596.1, read on the forward strand.
GAGCCCGACGCGGGGCCCGAACCCACAAACCGTGAGATCATGACCTAAGCAAAAGTCGGACGCTTAACCGACTAAGCCACCCAGGCGCCCCTCTCAAAAAAATTTTAAACAATAAATGAAAAGAAGGAAAGAGCAAGAGAAGACCTGAAAGAGGGAAATGTTGTAAGAAAAGGAAACTTGAGTAATGGTGAAAAGTTATGCACTGCATTTAAGGGTCCTTTATAAATCCAAACTCATTTTAAAATTTGGAGATATAAAAACTGGATAATGTTACAAAGTTACATTTAGCATTAAACCTAAACCACCATTTTTCAGAGTTATCAATTTACTTATGTCTTTCAAGGCAGCTAAAGTTATAAACGTACCACTTTTTTAAAAAATAGCAACACCTCATTTTTATTAGCCTATGAGAAACAGATAAAACTCTGGCAGAAGAAATTATCAACGTAAAAGCAAAAGGAAGATATTCCTCTCTTCCACAGAGTGCTAGCAGATACAGAAATCACTAAATTTCAATTTTTTTAAAAGCCACTGTAGAAAAGCAAACACATTTTACTTGGAAATCTGAAATCCAGAGTCTCTTTGTAACTATAAGATCTTGTGTCAGGTAACTTAACTCCTCTCTGAATCGGGGAGGAGAATGTTAGGGGCTTCAAGTCCCTTCCAGATCTAAAAATTATAGATATCATCTATTTTTTTATATACATTTTAAAAATATTTTTGAGAGAGTGCGTGCGCGTGCATGAAAGCAGGGGAAGGGCTCAGAGATGGGACAGAGGACCCGAAGCTGGCTCCATGCTGGACAGCAGATAGCCCGACGCGAGGCTCGAACTCACAAACCACGAGATCATGACCCGAGCCCTAGATGGATGCTCAACTGACCTAGCCACCCAGAGGCACTCCTCTATTCTTTATTAAATACATTTTAGGCTTCACGGCCTCTACAACTCTCATAGGAGGTATCATGACAAGTGACTCCAAGTAGAGCTACAGAAATCAGAGTCCAGGATTTGCACCCTGGCTCTTCCACCCAGCAGCTGGGCGATCCCAGACAAGCTGTTATTCCAGCTCCCTGAGCCTGTTTCCTTGTCTATAAAACCGAATAGTGAGAACAGTACCTACGCTCACAGGCTGTTGTGAGGAGAAAGAGAGAAAGAGCTCAGCACACTCCTGGCGCACAGGAAGATGCCTCATTAACGCTGGCTGGCATTATTCTGTTTCGGTGCTTTTTAAAAATGGTATTACTCTTTCCATTTACAATTCCATTTACATGGTTTCTAAATTTTACCCTTTTCTAAATTTAATTTTTATGTTTTTATTTTACATCCAAGTTAGTTAGCATACAGTACAACAATGATTTCAGGAATAGATTCCTTAATGCCCCTTACCCTAAACTTCACTTTTTAAAATTTTTTTAAAAATTTATTTGAGAGAGAGAGAGAGAGAGAGACAGCGTGAGCAGGGGAGGGGCAGAGAGAGAGGGAGACGCAGAATCTGAAGCAGCTCCAGGCTCTGAGCTGTCAGCACAGAGCCCGACACGGGGCTCAAACCCACAAACCACGAGATCATGACCTGAGCCGAAGTCGGATGCTTAACCGACTGAGCCACCCAGGTACCCCTAAACTTTACCTTTTTTCAATAAAGAAGGGGATGTAAATACTTTTGTGCCTACAACTTTTCCCAAATTTAGGGAATTTCCTTAGAATATTTTCAGGAAGTTAAATCACTGGATCAAAATATATGGATATTTTAAGGCTTTACAAAAAGACTGGATTTTCGCTTCCACCTGTGAAAGTGTCCAATTCACTTTCATAATTAGTTTCATTTCTAATAATATGATTTAAAATGTTTCTCAATGTTGCTATAATTACCATGTGATTATCTGTGAGGCTGAGCGATTTTTTGTTTAAAAATATTTTAAGAAGAACCCCAAAGATTTCTAAGAAAAGAAAGAAGTCTAAAACAGCCAGAAATAAGGCTGAAATTGAAAAGGAACAGAAGATTAAAACAAGCATAAAATTAGAATGTGAATATGTAAAGTTATTAAACTAAAGCATAATTTGGCACTAAGAATCCTACTGGCTAAAGCCAAGAAGAAAATGCTGGGCACGCCGCTCTGCGAGGGCGGGGGTCAGGGCACCCAGTGTTCAATTCCTCCAGAAAAGCAAGACTTTTTCCAGATATTTAGGCTCCGAAAGATACTTCTTAGATGGGTCTTCACAGAAAGGATACAAAGCGATCACGGACCCCGCTGGCTCCGCAGGACAAGAAGCCTGACAGAGGCTCACCTGCTGGAAGCGCTTACACAGCAGGAACAGGAGAGGCCAAGCCGGTGAGCAACGCTGCCCCCCACGCTGGCGGGACAACCACGCACCGCCCCTGCCCCCGCAAACGTCCAGAGCTGAAGGCCCGACCACACTGAGACCAGCTTCTCTACAATGTCTCCACTGCTTTTATTGCTTTATTTTATATATTTGCAAAAAACCAGATCTATTTTCCAGCATACATAGAAAGCATACATGAACCTGGTAAAAGCCAAAGAGGGACCAAGTTGTCGGTCCTTTGCAACAACCGAGGTACATTATTAGCAGTGCCACTGGAGGGCCTTCCTGAACGAAAAATCTATATTTTATAACCCGAAACACTTTTCTTTAAGATTTTAAGTAATCTCTACACCCAACGCGGGGCTCAAACTCAGAACCCCGAGACCAAGAGTCACATGCTGCACTGACCAAGCCAGGCAGGCAACCTCCTAAATGCCGAAACGTTTAAAAAGTATCTTTCGGGGGTGCCTGGCTAGCTCCGTGACAAGAGGTGCGACCCTGACTCTCGGGGCGCCTGTGTGGCTCAGCCCGTGAAGCATCCGAGCCTTGATTTCAGCTCGGGTCGCGACGTCCCAACTCCGGGAGTTTAGGGACGCATCGGGCTCTGCGTGCCGGCACGGGGCCCGCCTGGAATTCTCTCCCCCTCTCTCGCCGCCCCTACCCTGCTCACTCGCACGCGCTCTCTCTCTCTCTCTCTCTCTCAAAATAGACTTAAAAAACAAAAACCCTTTAAATAAAAGAACAGCATGCAACTCTTGATTTCAGAGTGGTAAATTCAAGCTCTACACTGGGTGTACAGATTACAAAAACAAAACACAACAAAAACAAACTTAAAGAAAATAATAATAAAAATGTTTCCACTATCAAGTGCTGAAGTATTTCAAATTTTCTAATGCTGTTGTATGTATATGTCTATTTGTATATGTAAATATTAAATATTAATAATATAGCTTAGCCGACATTCTTCTCAATCATGTATTTGTAAGCAAAATGAAATGTAGGCTTCCAAAAGTAGTATTTTATCTTGCCATTTAGAAAGTAATGGGTATGAGGGGCGCCTGGGTGGCTTAGTCGGTTAAGCGTCCGACTTTCGCTTAGGTCATGATCTGGCGGTTCGAGGGTTCGAGCCCCGCGTCGGGCTCTGTGCTGACTGCCAGCTCAGAGCCTGGAGCCTGTTTCAGAGTCTGTGTCTCCCTCTGTCTCTGACCCTCCCCTGCTCACGCTGTCTCTCTCTCTCTCTCTCCTAGAAATAAATGAAAAACATTAAAAAAAAAAAAGTAATGGGTATGAAAAATAGTTTGCTGTTCAGACTAAATGAAAGATATACGCAATTTTACAATAAAATTTTATCACCGTTTTTATAAACTATTTGGGTCATACAATAAATTTGAGCCGTACTGAAGCCTGTCTAAAACATTTAACAACCATTTTAAAAATTACTGCCCCAGGGGCGCCTGGGTGGCTTAGTCGGTTAAGCGTCCGACTTTCACTTGGGTCATGATCTCACAGTTCGTGGGTTTGAGCCCCGCATCAGGCTCTGTGCTGACAGCCAGCTCAAAGCTTGAAGCCCGTTTCAGATTCTGTATCTTCCTCTCTCTCTGACCCTCCCCTGCTCATGCTGTCTCTCTCTCAGAAACAAAACAAAACAAAACAAAAAAAAAATTACTGCCCCAAATTCCTTCTCTCTGAGAACTGAGTTCTAGAGTTTCCTAAAGGGGAACATACATACCCTCAAAAGAAGGAAGCTCTACTTGGCTCTTGCAAGAATATGCTACTATTTCTTTTCTCCCAGGCGTCCCCAAACTATAGGCATTAAAGCTAAAGAAAATTTAGACACAGGACCTGTGATCAAAATCTAATAATCCTATTTTACAACGGGAAGGGTTTAAGCAAACCCTTCGTGTGCTCGCCGGAGCGGGCTCCACAGAAGGGGACGCGCCGGGGCCGGGGCCGGCGGGGAGACCCCGCGCACGCCCCGCGCAGGCCATGCGGGCACCAGGCCTCCATCAGTTGACCCGCGGCTGCTTTCACAGACGAAGACACTTCTGCCCACAGATACCGAGGCCACGGGAGTAAACAGCGGCAAACAGGCCCCGCGGGGTAAGAACGCAAACGTCGTCGCTCTTTTCCATGTGACAGCCGCTACCCGAGCACCTGCGTTCCTCCCACTAACGGCACGAAGGTAAAAGGACGAGGACGAAACTGCGCTTCGTGTCCGCACAGCAGCTCCGAGGAGACGCAGAGACGTGCTGGCTTCGATAACGTTTGCCATTCTTCCCGTCAGGTTCGCGCCGTTGCCTAAAAGGTGCTGCTGGAAACCGGCGGCGCGGCACGTGACGCGCGATACGAAGACCCTCCTCAGAAAACGGAGCCATAAAGCCCTGCGCCTTCCTCGTCCCACCCCCACCAACCCGGTGCGTTCAGGTCAGCAGTGCGCTACCTGCACTTACGCCCTGCACGAGCGGTGACCCCGGGGGCAGGCTGCACAGCCCCCAGCCCGGTGTCGCTCCTGGTGCCAGCGNACTCCACAGGGCATTATTTACAGCTGCCCACCCGGGTCCCCACAGCGCCGAACTCAAGGCACGCGGGCGGCCGTGGCAGCTGCTGGGCCCGCGTGCGAGGCGAGGGGCTGGCTGGGAGGGAGGCGCACGCCCAGAAGCAGGTCTGCGCAGGCAGGGGAACCCCGCGCCCCACCCCAGTCCTCGCAACGGGTCAGGGCGGCTGCGGACCTGACCTTCTCCCAGCAGATGTCAATCCCCGGGTGCCAGAGGGCGGCCCCCGGCCGGGAACCTCCCAGAAGGCGGCGCGCTCCTGTGTAGCTGGAGCTGCCGGGGGCCGTGGGCTGCTGGCGTGCCTCCGGGCAGCCGGGGCAGCGGTGGGGGGGCCTCCAGGCC
>NW_027529596.1:2295761-2319149 GCF_008692635.1 Crocuta crocuta
CCCCCTCCAGCTGCCCTGCTGAGCCAAGGCGACCAGGCTGTGGACATCGCTATTCCCCAGCCTGGCCCACCTACGTGTGGATTTTTCTCAATAAATCCACGTACGGTACTACAATTTGTTTCCTCTGCCTTATGATTTTCTTAACATTTTCTTATCTCTAGCTTAGTCTACTCTGAAAATACTGTATATATTACATATATAAAACATACGCAAATCAACTGTTTACACTGATCAATAAGGCTCCCAGTCAACAAGCAGGCTACCATAGTTATAGTTTGGGGGAGTCAAAAGTTACGGGGGGGGGAGGGGCAGGGCTAGGCACCTAGCACAGAGGGTGTGCAAGGGTCACAGCTCTGGCCAACGCCTTGACTACAGCCTTTGAGAGACTGAAGCGGAGGACTCCGCTAAGCGGCGTCCAGATTTCTGACGCCCAGAATCTCTCCCTCTTCCTTTACCTGCTATCCTCCAACCTAAGAACTTACCCAATTCCAAAGCTCCAGAGCCCTCATGATCACACCGCCCCAGCCCTTCATGTCAGTAAGCCGTACGTAGAAAGGACTGTTTGCTACCTCAGACCCAGTGTTCAGGGTTCTCAGGGCCAGTATGAGTCGGAAACTGGCAATTTGATCTAGAACAAGGACCGACACAGGGAGACTCGACTCTGGGTCAGTTAAGGAGGCACATGTGGATGAGAGGGCGAAAGAAGGTTTTTACTATGCTTATCAGTACAGTCTGCTGGGTTTTGTTTTTAAGTAGGTTCTGCCCAGTACAGACCCCAAAGCAGGGCTTGAACTCACAACCCTCCCTAAGATCAAAAGCTGGATGCTTACCTGACTGAGCAACCCAGGCACCCCATCACTCTGTCTGTGGTGGTGGACATGATGCTAATTACATGGGACATGGAAAAACGAAGAATGTCAATCCTGAAACTAATTCAAGAAAATTATTTAGTGAATATTTGCTCAATTATCTACTACAAGCTAAAATACTAAAGAGAGAGTTCCTAAAGAACCTCTCAGGAGATTCATCAGAACAAAACTTGGCTTCTTTCCTCATGGAGTTCCAAGTCTGAGATAGAGACCTTGAGAGAAAAATGAAAGTCTACTTTGCAAAGAATAAAAGTTACCTCACATGGTGTTGACTTTGTTTTATTTGATATCGATAAATTTAATCTTCCACAGTTTACTGGTTATCTATTGACATTTTAAAGTCAAAGGAGCCTTTTTTTTTTTTAAATGTTTTATTTATTTCTAGGAGAGAGAGAGAGAGACAGCGTGAGCAGGGGAGGGTCAGAGAGAGAGGGAGTCACAGACTGAAACAGGCTCCAGGCTCTGAGCTGGCAGTTAGCACAGAGCCCGACGCGAGGCTCGAACCCACGAACCGCGAGATCATGACCCAAGCGAAAGTCGGACGCTGAACCGACTAAGCCACCCAGGCGCCCCATAAAGGAGCCTTTTTAAATATGGATAATCATTTGCTTTGCGTGTTTGTAACTTTGTATGACCCATTAACAACTAAAGCCTTTGTTTACACTTGCATTTTTTACCATGAGGTTCTAAATCATCAAAGACTTGAAAATAATATGAAGAGCGAGCTTCTATAAACTTACAGGTTCTGGGGTGGGAATAATTTACAGATTTCAATTTCTAGCCAATGTGCTTAGCAATTTATGTACATTATCAATATTTAACCCTAAACACAGCTATATAAGGAAGAATTTTTACAGTGAAATTTTCAAAGCCCAGGTTTCTCCAAGTGCCTAAAATAATATCTGACACATAAGAGCACTGAAATATTTGCTGAAGGAAGAAAGTTACTGGGCAGGTATTCAAACATCAATTTGTTAGATTGCTGGGCCAGTATTCCTCATTACCATGCAATGATGCCCTCAGTTAAAATAGGAAATAGAGATGAAGGCAGAAGCAGGCGATCAGAAGTTATACTGAGGCACAAAAGAATAACAGATCCTGTCTCCACTAAGAGACACTTCCTCAAAATTCAACGGAGTCAAAAAGAAAGGATTCATTCTAGGAGACTACGGAATGAGAGAGAAAGAGCACATACTCATATGTTTACATATTAATAAGTATGACATACCATTTTCTGAATTTTTATTCATGTACAGATATAATATTTATCCTACCAACAGCAGATAGCATAAATGTATTACTATATCTGAAGTATCATTTCACACCAAAAAAATTATTACAAACTCATGAAGGCTTTTCATTTCCTGTTACTTTGCTAATAAAAACAAGTAACAATTCCAAATCTCAAAAGTTGAGTTGATATAAATCAGTTAAGTTGTGGCTCCTGATCTGGATTAATTTTACATCAAGGGAATATAAGTAAAAGTTAAGCTGTGGGGGGAAAAAAATCCACTTTCTCATCCATTTCAGGACCAAATCTAGTCAATTCTACAGCTTAGACCATCCTGTGAGATGGACTCAAGCGTTTAGTGTTTCGGCTTGTCACCCATGGGAGAAAGCTCACCTTAGACTCTTTCTGTGATTTGGGTCCTTACGTCATCAGCTTTTCATCTGTTCTTCAAATACCAGCTCTAACAGCCTTCTAGAATCATCAAGGGCAAGAACCTCTTCGAAGTGGCCCAGCCCAGAGCAACGGCGCGCGCGCTCCCCAAAGATGTCCGGGCCGTGCTGTTTCTCTCCCGCCGCCCTCATGCTCACAGCTGCATTCACAGCATGGACTCTGAATGGCACTAAACTGGCTGGATCACTCAGACTTGACACCTCAATATCCAAAGCAGAAAGTACTAAAGCTGGTGCTCCTTGGCTCATCCACAGTTAACATCCTTTATAAAATCCACAGTCCTTTATAAAAGCACAGAGGTGGGGCGCCTGGGGGGCTCAGTTGGTTAAACATCCGACTTCGGCTCAGGTCATGGTCTCACGGTTCGTGGGTTCGAACTCCGTGTCAGGCTCTGTGCTAACAGCTCAGAGCCTGGAGCCTGTTTCGGATTCTGTGTCTCCCACTCTCTCTGACCCTCCCCCGCTCACTGTCTCATTCTCTCTCAAAAATAAATAAAACATCTTTAAAAATTTTTTTTAAAAAAGCACAAAGGAGCCAGTAGCACTTAAATGCATAATTATCCCTAAAAATATTTTACCACCCAACAGATAACTTCATTTTCAGATCTTGAAAAAAGCAATTGACTGCTATGAAAAAAGATTTTCTGCTTTATCTTTCCTAACCAATCAAATATGGAAGTCATCTAAAGTTAGCCGAACACTAGAATCAATACATTTAAATTATTTTAAACGAGATTCAACACTTCCTAGTTATGTTAAACTTTGGGAAATTGCATAACTTCCCCGTGCTTCGGTTTCCACATCTACGAAGCACAGAGAGCGGCATGTGTATCGGAGTGCTGCGGTGAGGATTAAATGAGATAGCTCAAAGAAAGAGCGACTGGCACAGGGGCTAACAGCAACTCGGATAAACGGCTACTTCATATAACCCAGACCATTCCATCTCAAGCTAATGCCACCAACTAAGGTTGTTTGTTACTTAACTTTTCAGCTGAAGCAACAAACCCTGCTGTTAACTCATTACCCATAGCCAATTTTGCTTTAAAATTCTTGTAACAGCAGGACTCATCTGCTCAATCAGCTTTGCTAATTGTCAGTATGTTTACAACCCAGAAGTACCTAGAAACAAGGGGATTTCTGATTCCTTCTTTTCAAACAAAATATTTCGTTATTGCACCTGGCCCCGGAGAAAAGATGCTGCCGGCCGTTGGAGGCATGCCTGTGAGAAGACAAATCGGCTATAACAGAAAAGACGGCTCGGCTCCACTAAGGTTATTGCTTTCCGCCGGCCGAAGAGAAGCAGGTGAGTGAAAGCGGAGTGGAGGAGAGCTGGCCGACTGCTGTCTCCTGGGTGACAGTTTCATTGTAAAGCAAGCAGTCCCCTAACTCACAAGTCCCAGGGTTGAGTTCTGAATCAGAATGGAATTCCCATAAACGTAATGTTGAAAAACCTGGGAAGGGTTTAAACTACCGCAAAACAGTACCTTCATCAGGACATGCACCCGTTTTTTTAAAAAATATTTATTTACTTTTGAGAGACAGAGACAGAATGTGAGCAGGGGAGAGGCAGACAAAGAGGGAGACACAGAATCCGAAGCAGGTTCCAGGCTCTGAGCTGTCAGCACAGAGCCTGACGCGGGGCTCAAATCCATGAACTGTGAGATCATGACCTGAGCCAAAGTCAAGACGCTTGACCGACTGGGGCCCCCAGGCGCCCCTGGGTGCATTTATTAAAGATGTCTGTGCAGGAGCACAAGAAAAAGGGAGTTAAAACAACAGCTGATTTTCAATGATCTCTGAGACGCTGATCTTGGAACAAATTAACAAATACTGCTCGAGCTGAGGCAACATGAACCCAAATCACTTACCTGTTGTCCCGCATATTAAGTTACAAACAGCAGAAATCCCTTCTCTACTTAACTATTTCCTGATTTTAAATATTTTTCCCTCCCTTAAAGCAATAAAAGTACCAAGTATTAACAAAAAATACTGCTAAATTACCTCTAAATATTGGCCAGAATTCATTTCAACTCTACTCTTTCCCCCTAGCATGTTAATTTCTCCACAACCCACTCAAAAGCACACATCTTCCAATTTCTTCATTTTTTCATTATTTTACCTTCTGCCTTGAAGAGGGTTCTATCTTTGCAGGTCAGATAATCAGGGTTCATACGTTTATACTCCCAAGTGAATGCCTGCTCATACATTTTGACCATGTTTTTTTCTTTTTAGTTTATTTTCTGAGAGTGAGAGCACGCTCTCAAGAACACAGGAGCAGGGGTAGAGCACAGAGAGGAAGACAGAGGATCCCAAGCAGACACCATCTGTCAGCACAGAGCCCAACAAGGCTGGAACTCACGAATCGTAAGCTCATGACCTGAGCCAAAACCAAGAGCTGGATGCTTAACCCACTGAAACACCCAGGCACCCCTTGACTATTTTTCTTTCTTTCTTTTTTAACTTTTTAAACATTTATTTATTTTCGAGAGAGAGAGAGAAACAGAGCACAAGCCGGGGAAGGGAAGAGAGAGGGACCCAGAATCCAAAGCAGGCTCCAGGCTGAGCTGTCAGCCCAGAGCCAGACACAGGGCTCAAACCCACAAACCATGAGATCATGACCTGAACCGAAGTCAGATACTTAACTGACTAAGCCACCCACGCACCCAGCCTTCACCATTTTTCTGTTGAGATATTTGTCATTTATTTTTGATGTCTAAGAGTATTTAACACATTAAGAAAAAGTTCATTTTGGGGGAGTCTGGGTGGCCCAGTCGGTTGAGCATCCGACTTCAGCTTAGGTCATGATCTCGCAGTCTGTGAGTTCAAGCCCCACATCCAGCTTTTTGCTGACAGCTAAGAGCCTGGAGCCTGCTTCTGATCCGGTGTCTCCCTCTTTCTCTGCCCCTCCCCTGCGCGTACTCTGTCTCTCAAAATTAAAAATAAATTAAAATAAATTAAAATTTAAAAAAGAAAGTTAATTTTTTTCATGTAGGCTACTGATGTCTTCTCCCACAACATTATACACCTTCACTGTATCTATAGATTCTTTAGGCAGATAGGACCCTCCATATTTTACACTATTAAATCTATCTTTTCCCCTTACGAGCTGTGTGTCAGGTCAAAAAGGCTTTCCATCCCTAATATTAAATTAAAATTAACCCCTACTTTTGTCCCAGTACTTGTCCAAGTTTTCCTTTAAACACCCTCAATCTCTCCAGAACTCATTCTTGTGCGTGGCCCGAGGTATAACCGGGACACCGTTTCTTCTTCCGGCAGACGCCCCCAGTCCTACCACCACCTGGTCCCTGCACCTAATGCTGACTGCAGTCATTCCAGGCTCCTGCACTGTGGTTTGATGCTGATAGGAGACTCTCATGTCTGCATTAAAGTGATCACTTTTCAAAGCATATTGTTTCAAGGGGCCGTGTATTCTGCTTCTAGCGTTCCCAGCACCTGCTAGAATGAAAATGAAAGGGGAGGCTGGGATGGGGGTATCAAATGTGACTGCAGTGCCAAAATAGAACCATCACGCCACCAGAGCAGCTTATCACGCATGTGCACACCTGTCGCAGGCATTAAAACTACCACCTGAACAGCTGCCTACGGACAGCACTTGTATATACGCTCTTTTACTCTGGCAGAGCGGTGAAAACTGTGAAGATAAGCTATTTATCATAACTGAGAGTTACCTAGGTCTTAACAGCATGGCAAACAAGAACAACATGGGAGGTGAGACAGATAATCCAAATATCAAATATCAACCTTCTCCCTTATTTAGAACACTTTTTAAAAAGACCATTTAACCGAGTTTTCTTTGTCCAGTCGCAAACAATGTTTTTAGAGGACAGTGCATGGATTAAGAACAGGAAAGGGAAGCCTGGAAAACAGAAATTTTCAGGATGTGCCTAGCACTGTTCAGGATAAAATATGCCTTAGCCAGCAGGAATTATGACCATTATCCCAATTAATTAATTTCCTTGGCCTTGACCAAGGAAAAGGTATTAAGCTACTCTTCTGGTTACAATTTGGCTTCTCCTAAAGCAAGATTACGTACTGCCAAGTGGCCGGCAATTCCAGTCCACTATGCAATTACACATGATGGGTTAACACAAACGAGCATTGTTTCTACTCTGGCAATCCTGTATCTGGTTAGCAAGAGTCCGTTCCCTTGAACTCCCTACTTGCCAGTACGATAGCACAAGCGAGTTTCTGAGAAGCAGGCCTGAAAGGGCCACCTCGTCTTCCAGAATAGCACCAACTTCTCTACTTTCAAAGTACCAGCGAAGAGAATGTCGAACCCAGTGCAGCCCCCATTTATTCTGAAAAGACCACTCACTGCCAGCAGTCCTATGCTAATGTAAGCACAGATATATTTCCTTCCTCAACGAAAGGTGGAGGGAAGAAATAGATATGGAAGATTGACTAAAGGATATGCACTATCTCTAATTATTCAAAACTCCCTTCCTCTTCTGGCTCAGACTGTTTTGAATCATCCTCCACCTAGTGCCTTTACCGGAGGGCTCTGGCTGATGCGTGGCCTCCAGAGGGCATCATGAAGTTTGCTGCTGCATCCATAGTAGCTACTATGAGGCCACTGCTCCTTCCATTATATGGGGGCCTGTTCTTAGAGGGCCCCAGAGAAGAACTTTCCTTCTGATCTTAGCGGCAAGCAATTGTGCTTTTCGTAAAACAAAAGTGTGTTTGCTTTTAAATGTTATGAACATAAATTGACTAGATTTCTTTTTTTGTACCATCTAAGATGAAGCTTAGAGAAATATTTGTGCTCCACTGGAAGGAAATACTAGATTTTTATATTAGGTCTCTGATTTTCTATCTCTACTTTGCATTTCTTACTAGTTTATGAATCTTTATAAACCACCTTAAATTTGGGAGGAGGGGATGAAATGAAACAAATGGATAGTTTGCATTAATGCATCTTAAGAGATTTTTTTTTTTTAATTTAAGAGGTCAGGAAAAAAAATGTCACAATAGAAATCAACGAAAACAAGGGATTTAAAGAATAGAGGGGCACCTGGGTGGCTCAGTCAGTTAAGCATCTGACTTCGGCTCAGGTCATGATCTCAGGGTTCATGGGTTCGAGCCCCGCATCGGGCTCTGTGCTGACAGCTCAGAGCCTGGAGCTGCTTCAGATTCTGTGTCTCCCTCTCTCTCTGACCCTCCCTTACTCACCTTTTATCTCTCTCTCTCTCTGATATTAAAAAAAAATTTGTTTAATGTTTTAAAAAGAAAAGAATATATGCATTAAAAGAACAAAAATCTTAATTAGGGAAAGAAGGAAGGGAAATTAACATGAGAAGAAGTACAGAGAAAAGATCAGAGAAGATCCCAAATAATTTGTTATTTATATAAATTAGACAAATGGTAGTAAAAAATGACAGTATAAACTTAATCAAACTTGCTCTATGGTTGAAGTTATATACAATACTTAGAAATATTTATTATTCCACAGACATCACTCAACACAGTAAAAACAACACAGTTACAGTGGATAAAGAAAACATAAAAACTGCTTGATAAAAATGGTCAAAAGAGTACTACCTGGAAAAACACATACAGACTGTTACTGTGAGCCCATCTTATCTGAGCTCTGCCCCCCAAACACTAGGAAACACCCTACGCATTGCAACAATCTGAGTCTACCCACACCTCAGCTCTATTAACAACCCAGCACAGTGTCGGCAGAGGTTTAAACTCCCCAACATGCATGACCACGGTTTTGCTGGGTAGCCTCCCTCCTTCAAGGTTGCGGTTATCATTCCCAGCCACGAAGAGACTTCACAGTGCCGTCACTGCTGTATGTCAACTCAGGTTCACACATAACACTGTTGGGCCATCTCCATTCAGAAGTCAAATTATCTTCTTCCTTATTGTCAGCTTCCTTGTATTTCTTTGTTCCCATGCCCCAGAGAACCTCAAGTTTGTGGGAAGGTTAGAGCTCAGTTCAGCCTAGCCCTGAAACGATTTCAGGTTGGGTCTCATCAAGCACATCAAGGCTAAATAAGCTCCCAGGCTGCCCAAACGGCATTATCTTTACATTCTTCCTTCACCCTTCTCCTCCTGAATATTTGATCAAACACTTAAAATGCTTTGGGGCGCCTGGGTGGCTGAGTCGGTTAAGCGTCCAACTTCAGCTCAGGTCATGATCTCATGGTTTGTGGGATCGAGCCCCACGTCGGGCTCTGTGCTGACAGCTAGCTTGGAGCCTGGAACCTGATTCGGATTCTGTGTCTCCCTCTCTCTCTGACCCTCCCCTGTTCATGCTGCCTCTCTCTCTCTCAGAAATAAAAAAAGACAAAAACAAACAAACAAAAATTAAAATGCCTTAAGAGCACACAGTAAGAAAACTATGCTCTCCAGTTTCCCTCTGCTAAAAGGAACATCTTATACAAGGGTAAGGTATGATTCTGCTCTCCAAGACCACAGCGCCACAGCTGGCCAGTCCCCACCCAGCCTCTGCAACGGTCCCTCTCCGTGTCTGAACAGCCAAAAGATGGCTAGAAATAGAAAGCATGTGACAGCAAGCATTCATTGACTAGCATACGCAGGAGTCAACAAGAGATCACTTAGAATGTGTAGATGTGTCTGCTTATTATTTTTATTCTTCCAAAAGTACACGATTTCTTTTAAACTCTGGCTAGCCTGCATACCAGCTGGGTCCAGGTTAGGAAGATCCGGCTGTCAAGGAAGCTCTGTTAACTGGGAGGGAAGTCAGCAACAGATCCAGGGGAAGGGGGGCAGAGGGGACAGTCACAGGGGTCACTCCATAAAGACAAGCACTGTGACTTACATCACAAACTCAGAACAGTGCCTCGCAAACCGTAAGCATTCAATAAATATTTGCTATGCATAAACTTGTTAAGAGAAATCGATTGTTCTGTAAAGTACTACAAAGAGGCTAAGTCAGTCCCTGGTCCCTTGACCACAGCCAGTAAGTGGCAAAGCCAAGAGTTGCAACCAGGCTCTGCCCGGTTCCAGGGTCGGTGCTCTTTTCACTTCCTTATGTGCTTCTTATGGGGAGATCAATACACCAAGGATCTCCGGGAAAGTCCTCAAAGGCACAAGATAAACATGCTAGATATCTCTGGAAAGTAAACCTTGCTCAAAGTTGAATAATTCTAAGCATTTGATATATAAAACAAACACCCATGCATTAGGAAAAATACAGAATCCATAATTACTAATTTTAGGTTTTATGGCCATGACATTTTTTTCATTTTGGAACAGCCCCAGCCTCTCTTAAGGGTACAAGTTCATTCTCCTCTTCCAGGAGAAGTACAAATAGAAGAAAATCTGAAAATCAAAACGTCACTCCGTCCATACTTGGAAACGGAAGCCAAAATGGGCCCTTCCGAGCAGGTGCTGGATCCGTGGAGGAGGATGCATGGAGGCTCGCACCCCNGGGTTGGTGAGCACCCCGCACACAAAACCTCAGGTCACCGTCCGTGGCCCACTCCATAAGGCTGTGGGAAGAACTCCTGCCACCCGGTGAATCACCAAAGCAGTCCACCAGCACAGGGAGATGGGGGCTGATACGTGCGGCGCAGGGGCAGGGGAGGGGGCAGGCGCGGGAGGTGAGGAAGCAGGCGCGGCGGGGGCAGGTGCAGGGGGCAGGCGCGGGAGGTGAGGGAGCAGGCGCGGGAGGTGAGGGAGCAGGCGCGGCGGGGGCAGGTGCGGGGACAGGAGGGGGAGGTGAGNGCAGCCGGGAGGAGCCCAATGCTCTCCAGCTCCACCATAACGCAGGTAATGTCTGTACAATTCCTACCTAATAAACAATTCAGGACGGTCAAATCCGCTTAAAAGTGTTAAGTTGTTAAAACTAGTTGTCTACAAACTGGTCCATGAATACACTGTCCAATTATGAAAGTTCAGGGGCGCCTGGGGGCTCAGGCTTAGATCTCACGGTTTGTGGGCTCAAGCTCCGCGTCAGGCTCTGTGCTGACCGCTCAGAGCCTGGAGCTGCTTCCGATTCTGTGTCTCCCTCTCTCTCTGTCCCTCCCCTGCTCACGCTCTCTCTCAGAAATAAATAAAACATTTTATTTAAAAAAATGAAAGTTCAAATGCAATAGTAGTTGAAGACTGATGGTGTTATCTTGTTTCTAAGATGCTGCTTTTATCTTTGCTTTATCTTATTAGAGAATTTATGTCAGTGTTTAAAATACTGTTTGGTGTAACAAGTATAAAATTAATTCTGTACAGGCAGAAAATAAACAGACACAACCCTGTTAAGCACCAAATACATAGCAAGCAGAGATAAAATGCAGTCTTTAACCTCACAGAGTTTAAGCTATTCCGAAAAAGAGAAACAAGTTAGTCAATAATTAAAAGTGCTAAAATAGATGCTGGACTACTATCTGTAGAAACAGAGAAAAGGTCTCTAATCCTGACTCTGCAGAGTTTGGGGAAATGGGGAAGGCAACGGGGAAGTTTCCAGAGTTCCCATTTGGTAACCCAATCTCTTCTCTCATCCCTGAACTGCTTCTCAAAAGACATATGGGCATTAATTAGTGAAAGAAGGGGGAGGTACTCATGTAAAGACAATATGTAACTTATATATTTTCAGGAAAACCACAAATATTCTAAAAAGGCTGGAACCAGTGCAGAACAAGAAAAAAAAGATCACTGACATTTGAAAAATGTACAGAAAAAGAAAAAAATGGAATGATACCCTACAATAAAAATGTGAAAATGAAAATATGTTCATAGATATTTTTCATCGATCAACAAAGTAAAAATTTGAAGTTTGTGAGGAAACTGACATTATCAAATATTGTAGATAAAATATATACTGTAAATAAAAATACAGAATGGTACCTCTCCCAAGAGTAATCTGATAACATGTACAAAATATTTAAATGTGTAACTTTTTTATCCTGCAATTCTTATTCCTAATGATTTATATTTAAAAAAATAAAACACTATAGGGGCACCTGGCTGGCTTAGTGGATGTGACTCTTGATCTCAGTGTTAAAAGTTTAAGCCCCATGTTGGGTGCAGAGATTAAAAATAAAACCTTTAAAAAATGTTTTAAAATCGGGACACTTGAGTAGGTCAGTTGGTTAAGCATCCAACTCTTGATCTCAGTTAAGGTCATAACCTGACTATTCCTGAGTTTAAGCCCTGTGCTGGGCTCTGTGCTGATGGCACAGAGCCTGCTTGGGGTTCTGTCTCTCCCTCCCTCTGTCCCTTCCCTGCTTGCTTGCTCGCTCGCTTACTCTCTCGCTCTCTCTCTAAATAAGTAAACAAATAAAAACTAAAAAATTAAAAATTAAAATAGGGGCGCCTGGGTGGCTCAGTCGGTTAAGCGTCCAACTTCGGCTCAGGTCATGATCTCACGGTTCATGGGTTCGAGCCCCGTGTCAGGCTCTGTGCTGGCAGCTCAGAGCCTGGAGCCTGTTTCAGATTCTGTGTCTCCCTCTCTCTCTCAGAAATAAAACATAAAAAAATTAAATAAAAATAAAAATAAAGCACTATAGATGGGATGCTTAGATCAAAAGGAATCAAGCAAATAATTGACCCATCTATACAATAAGATACTGTGTCATTTGTTATTTATGCCACTATAAGCCATTCAAGTAAATAAAGTTCAGAAATCTTTAAATAAAAAATGAGAAAAAAAAGGTGGGGCGAAGTCAGCCTCAAAATTACCCAAAGGTTACACCTAGCAAATAAAAAAGACTATTTTATTTACCTGAACAAATTCTAAATAGAGAGCCATGAAAAAATTTAAGCAAAGGGGACGCGGGCAAGTTCCACAGCAGACGCACACTGATTCCCGTTTTAAATTCCGCGCACATACAGGAGGGGCAGGCCCATCTAGGGTCTGGGTTTGGAGATGCGGATGCACCAGGCACCAGTGTCCGCACGTCCTCAGGAGCGCATTCCAGGAAAGGGGCTCAATCACTGAGCCGCGTCCTACTACGGGTCCTCAGGGCAGCGCGTCACTGAGCGGGGGAGATTCCGGCATCGCGAGCGGGCGATGGCCCTGCCGTTCTAGTCTGAGTCCCTGAAACCCCACCACCATTTCTCGCAGCAACACTCCTGAACTTAACTAGCCTTCCCGGCGACAGTGCTGCTACGCCGGAGCATTTCCCCCAGTCCCTCTCTGGCTGATGGCCTGGGAAGGCGGGTCGCCGGGACCGCTGCCGGCCGCCCGCGGGGGAAAGCGCGGGGGAGCGGCCGCCCGGGCCCGGGCAGGGCAGCGCGGACAAAGCCGGAGCCGGCAGCTGCGCGCGGGGACGCCGGGCAGGGCCAAACAGGGCGCACATGACTGAGGGCACCAAGCCTGTTAAATGCCTAATTTATCAGAAACAATAATCAACAGTCCTGTTTCCTCAACTTAAAGCTACAGCCCCGGTTTAGGAGCAGCCTGGAGAGGGAGGGGTAAACAAATGCGTGGTATTTGCCTGTCTACCGATTTTAAGTCACAACTCCTTTGAGACACACTGAAATACTTGAAGCACATGTTAATCAAAATGATACATACCAGGAGAAGTCCTATGCAGAAGTCCTACTTCCTAGGTAGCAAACTAGGTCATGAAAAAACATAAAATTAACGATGCCCCAAATAAAAATTATCTGAATGCTAACATCTGCAAATAGCTTTAGTTTTAAATATAATTCTTAACAGAAATCCAAAACGTTCAGGGTTTATGGGTTACCAGGTTCAGCAATCTATACACAAAGAGTTTCAAAATATTTTTATAAGCAACATGTGGAGGCACCTGAAATCTAGGGTAACACTGGACCTAGTAACCAGTTAGATGTCCCTCTCTCCAAACCGCAAGACAGAGAGGCGTATACAGTTGGTTCTAGACCACAATTTGGGCCTGGGGGCTGTGTCACTGTGTCAGTCCACTAAGGATCAGCTCAGAAATAATGGCTGTCACACACTTTACCATCCAAGTGACCTGCAACAGAATGTAATGATTAAGAGCACGGTAATTCTCTTAATTGCCTACTGCCACAATCAAAATGGGTCAGAGACCTAGACGGGCCACTGAGCGTCTTTAACCAAGTTTTCTCACGTGAAAGACGAGGACGGCACACGCACGCACCTCACGGGGCAGTTGTGAAGACCAGAGGAAAACACACACAGAGATTCTGCACAGGAAATGGCACAAAGACCTGGTAATGCTAGTTGGTATTGTCACTGGAAACTACTACATTTGGTAGAGAGTATGGAGTCTCTTCCACAGATTTGGCCTGTGCATCTGGCCATTCAAAAGGACAAAGATCATGAAAATAGCCTCATAATTTGAAAATCATCTTCCGCTCTTCAGCTAAATCTTAGCTTTCTGGACCACCAGACCAAACGTGAGTTCCTTGAAAGTGTCGTGTTTTCACTAGTTTCAAGAGTAATGTATAGACCATGCCCGGGGCCTAGGACATCTGCAATCCTACTTCCTACTTGGCCTTGGACTGGTTAACGGTCAGTCATTCTTCATGTCTGTGTAAACATCCTTTACTTAGCGAGCCCTTCCCAACCCCTCCTGTCCACATTAGGTGCCCGTATAGTGAGCTTACGGCCCTACCTTACTCGGAGGACTCTGGCTTTCTGGCTCAACTAAGTATGAACAGTGTTATTTAACGTAGGACTTGCCCAGCAGATTATAAGCTTTGAAGGCAAAAACTATACCTGTCTCACTATTCGATCTCCAATGTTGCATACATGGAAAGGAATAAAACAAGCTCTATAAATATTTACTGAATTAAATGAATGCAGAAGGACCAGTCAGGTTGGTTAATTATAAGCCAGTCCATGCTCACACCGAGAAGTACTACAGTTCCTAATAAGCTTACTGTCCTTGTTCACTCACATTCTAATAAGAGGTTTCCAATTAAAAATCCCAAAACCACCTTTCTGGACTACCCACCTCACGTGATGTAGCCCTTTTGCTAAGACAGGATCAAGCCTACCATGCTTTATACTCTTAACAGATTTATTAAAATGATATTCAGATGAAAGCCAAGCTACTCAAAGAATCTGTGGTTACTGGCCTTCTCCCAAAAGATAGTATTGAAGAATTCCATAGCTTAAAAAGAAAGAAGAAAAAAAAAAAGCATGAAAACAATCCACAATTTATCAGTGAGAATCCTATGGACTAGAAAAGTTAAGTGATTTGTTCAGCATCAAAAAGCTATACAGTGCCTGGCACCAGGGTGGCTCAGTCGACTGAGTGTCCGGCTTCGGCTCAGGTCATGATCTCCCGGTTGGTGGGTTCAAGCTCCGTGTAGGGCTCTGTGGGGTCAGCTCAGAGCCTGGAGCCTGCCTTGAATTGTCTCACTCCCTCTCTGCCCCTCCCCTGCTCATGCTCTATCTCTCTCTTTCTCTCTCAGAAATAAACGGAAGGAAGGAAGGAAGGAAGGAAGGAAGCAAGCAAGCAAGCAAGCAAGCAAGCAAGCTACACTGGGCTACAGACAACAACGATCCAGGCTTCCTAGTTCTGTTTGTCTTTCTGAGACAGAGGCTTTTCGGTCCACTGAGAACCACAGATCAAGACAGTCTAAGCAACAGGCTTGAAATGCGACTATCCTGATTTAAATTGTCCTAGCCATTCAATGCTACCGAATCCTTTGTAAAGCTTCTTTAAACTATGGATGGCCAGACCTCTAAGTGTATTCGAAACTCCAGAAGTAAGACCTGGGCCTTTGCGTGTCAAGACAATCCCATGGATGGGTCTTCTCCCAGCAAAGATTGAGAACCCTAATTTAATCAATTCAGCGTTACCTGCTAACTGGGCACTCGGTCCCTGGCAGTGTGTTCTTGATCTCCAGGCTCTTACAGGAGACAAGATTTACTTACATAACTCAATTAGAGAAGAAAATAAGCCTGTGTATAATGAAGTGCTGAATTAGCTAAATGAACACAAATTAAGTGCTAAACTCAGAGAAACTAGGGCAGTAGCAGAGGCTTGAGAGATCAGCTACTTCAGTAGCCAGGTCCTTTACGATAAGCAAGGACAACAGCTTTCAAACAGTGCGCTGAGCAGGGGTCTTCGGGATCCAGTGAGGGTGCCCTGAGGGCCACGTGGGAAACAGAGGACGCCTTTCCTACCCCCGCCGCCCACTTCAGTCAGAACCGCTCCACTCTTACCTTTTATATAATAAGCGTCTGCCTAAAATTCATTTTAAAAGAACTCCAACAGGGGCGCCTGGGGGGGCTCAGTCGGTTAAGCCCAACTTTAGCTCAGGTCATGATCTCGCAGTTCGTGGGTTCAAGCCCCGCGTCGGGCTCTGTGCTGACAGCTCAGAGCCTGGAGCTGCTTGGGATTCTGTGTCTCCCTCTCTCTCTGATCCTCCTGTGCTCACGCTGTCTCTCTCTCTCTCAGAAATAAATAAATAACATTAAAAAAAAAAAAAAGAACTCCAACAGCTTTTACAAGTGTGAAAAGTCTTTTAGTTACAAATATGCAGAAAAAGGGAAAAAGTCAGTAGTGAAGTAACTTGTCCCAGAGTCACAAAGCTAACTGGTGATGCAGAACCCGGGTCTCTCAATTCACTACCCCCATCAGTGCCCTGACATTCTAAAGGGGGGACAGGTTAAGCACAGGTTCTGACCGAGCACCCCAAACGTCAGCCTGACCCGGCAGTGGGCTTACCGGGCCAGGGCCGTGCGGCAGGACGGGGAGGCAGGGGAGGCAGGGGGAGGCCAAACAAGGGTCGGAATGAAATGCGGCCGCCCCCCCTGAACAGCTCCTCACCACCATCTGCGGGAGACTTTTTAAATTTTTTTGAATTTTTAAAGTTTATTTGAGAGAGAAAGAACACACACACGTCCAAGGGAGGGGCAGAGAGAGAGGGAGAGAGACAATCCCAAGCAGGCTCTGCACTCGCACTGCAGAGTCTGACGAGGGGCTTGAACTGACTGTGAGATCATGACCAAAGCCGAAGTCAAGAGCTGCACGTTCAACCAATTAAGCCACCCAGCCATTCCTATCTTTTAAATATTTTTTTATTTTGAAAAGGAAAGAGAGAGCTCATGTGTACAGCAGGGAAGGGGCAGAGAGACGAGGAGTCAGAGAATCTGAAGCGGGCTCCGTGCTGCCAGCTCAAAACCTGGCTCAGGCTCGAACCCACGAAACATGCAATCACAACCTGGGCCGAAGTCATAGGCAACCAACTGAGCCACCCAGGTGCCCCTAGGTAGATTTTTTAAAAAAATTAAAACCTGGAGCGCCTGGGTGGCTCTATCGGTTAAGCGTCTCACTTGGGCTCAGGTCATGATCTCACAGTTCATGGGTTTGAGCCCCGCGTCGGGCTCTGTGCTGACAGCTCAGAGCCTGGAGCTGCTTCAGATTCTGCGTCTCCCTCTCTCTCTCTGCCCCTCCCCCACTCGCACTGTGTCTCTTTCAAAAATACATAATAAACATTTTTTAAAAACTAAAACCTGATCAAAGCAGCACTGTTTGTGGTGGAGAAGGGGGCCTGGTAAGGAAGGGGTGGGAGATAAGAAGGCACAGGCAGCCGTAGATAACGGAGCGCCCTCAGGGCTTCGGTCAGCTGCAAGGCAACACCCCCACGGGGCAGCCTTCAGAAGATCACCAGGGGAGCACCTTCCCCTCCGAGGTGCCGCCGCACAAGGGCACACGTGACCTGAAGTCCCACGCACACGGAATCAATCTGAAGCTTGTCACAGCAACACAAGTAATAAAACTGCTGACTTCACTCCTGTGCTCATGTAAGAAAGATTATTCTAGTACTCAAAAAACTCTTCTGCTATCAATTTGTTCCTCCCCACGGCATCCCTTGTTAGAGGGATCACCATCTTATCGCTGAAAGAAACCACCACAGAAGTCAGTGGCAAAGTCAAAATGAGATGCCTAGAACCTACACCGCTCAGACACAGTGCCATGAGCACAAATCTCAACCCTAATGTTTGTACGTTTATCACACATTTAAGTCAGTAAAACTGTTTTGATTTTCACACTGAATTTATAATCCAATAATCGCCACCGATCATGTCTCAACCGACATTTCCAAAGTTGAATTCATCGCCTAGTCTCCCAATGGCTCCCCCTTCCAGCCTCCCTGCTCTGTTTACTGGGCACTGCTCTTTATAATCTAAACTCGAAACCTTAGCATCCCCCTGGACTCTCATTAGCTGCTAAACACTTAAAATTAAGGGCTTTGATCACGGCTAGTCCAGAACAAAAAAATTCAATGGATACCTACTGCCTAGAAGAAGAAACCCACACCCTACACCAGGAGCCTGGAGTCCCCAGAGGCCCCCAGACCCTACACCAGGAGCCCAGAGGCCCCCAGACCCTACACCAGGAGCCCAGACCCCCCAGACCCTACACCAGGAGCCCGGGGCACCCAGACCCTACACCAGGAGCCCAGACCCCCCAGACCCTACACCAGGAGCCCAGAGCCCCCAGACNCCTCATGTTAAACAAAAAGGAGTTCGAAGACACAACACAATACTCACTTCCCAGCCATTCCTCTTGATAGCTTCTATTACAAAGAGAAAACTCACTAGTCCCCCCCCCAAAAAAAAGACCTACCATAATTTTTATTATTTTACCGATTTAGCTTTACATACTATTGTTATGATTCCAAAATAAAGCCCAATAACGTCACAGAGAATTATGAAATAAATCATGTGACAAAAGAAATTGTACTTGTGATGACTTTCAACACTGCAGGTTAAGTAAAGCTACTGCCAATACTCATACTGAGCTTAGTTTTGCGCTTTTCACATTGTCTTTTTTTTTTTTAATTAATATTATGTATCCTTTTCTGGATGACTATCCCAGTTTCCTGGACAGTACTTTAAAAAGAAAATCTGATAAATCTAGAGGTTTGCTGATTCTTCTTTTGTTCATTACTAGTCCTGTCAGCAAAATCTAGGCAACAGTGAAAACTTGAGTATTTGCTTAACTGGGGGAAAAAAAACAAAAATAAAACCCAAAGGAGCTATATCAGCAACTAAGTACAAACAACATAACCCATCAATGCTCAATAACACCCTATAGTAAAAACACGAAGAACTTGAAGCTACGTGCATAATATGTAAAGAGTTTCTTTGAATCAGAGGGTCTGAAACTCATATTCCAAATTCTAACTATATTGTAAATGGATCAGTAAGTCAGGCAATGGCTCCACTCATGCTACTTTTTCCCCACTGCTATTACTGCTGAAAGAGTCTATAAGGACTCACAGCCAGTTTAGAACATAGAAATACTTCAGTACAAAATAAAACAGATTTATTCCTAAGAAGAAATAGGAGGAAGGCTGGGAGGCTGGAGGAGTAGGAAGGCCCTAAGACTGCCTCTTCCCATGGAAATGACTAGATAACACTCGCATCAGTGTAAATAGCCTACGAAGAAATATAAACCTGTAAAGTTATTATCTTTATTCACTAAATGTCAATAATGCACAAAATGCTATTCTCTATAATCTGCAATTATTATTACCTCTTTCAACCCTGATTCTCCTCAAAAAGTTATTTGTCTTATTTAAGCAGTACAATAAAAGAATTAAACAAAATCCCTGCCCAAAGAGTTTCCAAAAAAAAAAAAGAAGGAAAGCATTCAGAAGGGATACAGAACCTCAGGTGAGGCTGATGTGTAACCATCACAGGCACGTGCTAACGCCTAATACTGGACTGCCTTGAAGAAATAGATAATAAGCACGTTTGCTCAAGCATTTAACATTAAAACAGGCAACAGAAACCAGAACATAAGTGACCCAAAAGGAGCTTATTTTGTTACTTATTCCACTCTGTAAACAATAATTATTGTTTACAATAGTTTGAAACCCAATCACTTCCAGTGGGAAAACATCCCTGCTTAAAACTGCACTTCATAGTACTTACTGATCACAAAAACCATGTAAATGAACAAGTACTGCTGTATTAAAACAAGTTAGTGACAGCCATATGCCAGTATTTTAATAGTTTCAGGGACGCCTGGGCAGCTCAGTCGGTTAAGCGTCGGACGGACTCTTGGTTTCCGCTCAGGTCACGATCTCACGGTTTTGGGAGTTCAAGCCCAGCATCGGGCCCTGCACTGACATGGCAGAGCCTGCTTGGGATTTCTCTCTCCCTCTCTCTTTCTCTGCCTCTCCCTGGCTTGCTCGCTCTCTCTCAAAAATAAATAAACATTTAGAAATTTTTTTTAAATTATTTTAACAGTGTTTGGAAAACTACCATGCAAAGAGTAGAGCTGTGTGCTTTCAAAGTAAGAAGCAAACAAAAATAACCATTAATAATGAGGCAATCACCGCTACATAATATTATAGTCTTCCTAGTACGAAGGAAACATATTCATGCAAGTGAATGATCAATTTTAAAAACAACTTAAACACAAAGACATACAACCAAATCCAGATCAAATAATATAGATTCAAGAAACTTCAAGTATTCCACCATTAATGCCAAACACTTACGGAAAGATAACATTCAAATCTCCAGGTCTGTCTTTATTTTTTTTAAGCTTTGGGGGAAGGCTAGGATACTACATGACTTAGTTACCTCACTTATATTATAAGCTTTTTAAAGTATACTAACTTATTTTGAGAGAGAGAACAAGCAGGTGGGGAGCAAGGTGGGGGGGGCGGAGACAGAGGGTCCCAAGGGGGCTCCGTGGTGACAGCAGAGAGCCCAGTGTGGTGCTCAGACTCCCGAACCGGGAGATCATGACCTGAGAAGAGTCGTACACTTAGCCAGCTGAGCCCCCCAGACGCCCCTCTGGTTCGGCCATGTTAGAAGCACCTGCCTAAGACAGTCGAGGCTCCTTTAAACACCTTTGGTAGCTTGAGAAGAACAATTTAACATTCTGAGCCCTAAACTTATCCTGAAACCAGATGACCAGATGAAGAACAGATTAACAGTACTTAAATCTAGGCAGCAATAAAACACATTTTATTTCTTCTGCTTTATGCTGCTTATCAATGCAGAGAATAGTAAATTAAAACTACGGCAGAATACTATACAATTTATACCTGAACAATAGTCACTGTTGGTTTTTCCTTGATTCCTGGGAGTTTTGACAATGACAAAATGAAAGGAATCACAAATTAGTTTGGAAAAGATGTTTAAAATTACAGTAATGGCTTAGAAGCACAACGGTCTTTTCAAACATTAAAAACATTTGGTCAGCTGCCACGTGAATTTTTAAGATCTAAACTCAACAGTAACATTATAATCAGCAGGTGGGGCAAGTTAAGAAAGTGACAATGTGTCTTCCGAAAACGTGTGAGAAGCCTGCCAGACAGGTGTATAAGGAGACGGACAGGTTATAACCTTACTAAGGCTCAAAAGTAATTTAAAATACTCTATCGAGCTTGGAAAAGTTGGGATAAAGCACAACATCCTACACATTCCTACGGCGTTTTATTGAGCACTTTAAGATAAAGTACTTAAAACTATGATGAAAAATGTCTAAAAGGAAAATCTACATCAAAAATTGTATGCAGAATCACTGCCTCAGAATCTAATAATTTTAAAAATCACTGATCAATCAAAATACGTAAATTTGGGGCGCCTGGGTGGCTTAGTCGGTTAAGCGTCCGACTTTCGCTTAGGTCATGATCTCGCGGTTCGTGGGTTCGAGCCCCGCGTCGGGCTCTGTGCTGACTGCCAGCTCAGAGCCTGGAGCCTGTTTCAGTCTGTGACTCCCTCTCTCTCTGACCCTCCCCTGCTCACGCTGTCTCTCTCTCTCTCTCCTAGAAATAAATAAAACATTAAAAAAAAAATACGTAAATTTGTCCAGACTAATTTAAGACAAATCCAAAAGGAATTCTGAATTATTTTTTAAACTGTTCGCAGAGCACGTGCTTTCTTGTAAATATCCATCTTTTTTTAAACACTGTAATTTCAGGGTTTAAAAGAACGTATAGCACTCATTCTCTTCAACTTCACTGTTCTCATTAAATAGGTACTAAGGCAAATAATCTCTCCTTCTTTGGCCTGGCAGTTTCTTATTGGAGTTTGGGAGGTCACAAAGAACCTCTGTAAAAGAAGCATTTATATTGATTACTTCCAAGATTATACTTACTTAAAACCCATGGTCTCCACCTGAGAACTTAAAGAAATGAATTTTCACAACAGCATTAAATGCCAACCAAAAGGCCCGTTACCAATACTCATCTTTTCTGCATGACAAAAAGTCTAACGGTGGGATTTTGTTTGTAAAACTCAGCATACATTTTATCATCCTGGATAAAATATCTACAGCCTCGGTAGTGATTAAATTGCAGCCATAAAGGAAATTGTCCTGAGATAAATGGGTTCCCTATGAGAAGGTTTCACTGCTACACTTCACCTCAGAACAATAAATCAAATTAACTGCACCTTGTCCTC
Source organism: Crocuta crocuta (assembly GCF_008692635.1). Lineage (NCBI taxonomy): Eukaryota > Metazoa > Chordata > Mammalia > Carnivora > Hyaenidae > Crocuta > Crocuta crocuta. The sequence continues at coordinate 2,317,635 of NW_027529596.1, forward strand.
TGTCCAATGACATCATCAGCTTGACCACATCTTGGGAATCGGGTGCAAAAACATATGCTATTTAAGGCATGAAATCATATTACTGCTTTTTGTCCATTCGACCTCATGCTTCGGGCCTCGGAAGCAGTCACCTGAACATTCACATGGAAGCTACAGATTTCCCCCCCTCCACGCCCCCCCTGTATTCAGGGCGGCCTACTGGATGTGAAAGTGGAAAAATGAAGAGAACTGGTTATTTGAAATTGGCTTGCTTTTAGCCCATCAAATCTACAATTTGGTTACAAATTAAAGACGACTTATGTCTCCCAAAATATGTAACTCGCAACTGACCATAAATAAAGTGCCTTATAATTTCAAAGGTTTAACACATCAGAGCTAAGTAACACTTCTCTGGTACTTTACTAGCTGGGGTAAAAAAAAAAAAAAAACCCACCAATGAGAAGAAACTCTGTGTTTTTATCCAACACACTAAACCTATATAGAATGAAAAGGAAAAAAAGCTTTACTAAGAGAAAAACCAAAAATGAACATTGTTTCTTCTAAACAACACAAGTTAGCCTGACTTTCACAGGCCAATTGTCCTGATTCTACATAAAACATACAATCAATTCTGACAACTTAAACAGGGGTGGGTGTGCTGGGGCAGAGTCAGTGCCGAGACCAGGGAAGACGCAGGGCTGTGTTTATTCTGCTGTGTTCCCTCATTTAACCAGGACACAAACACTCAAAGAAAACATAACCCCGCTTCTGTTTAGGCATGCTCCCGTTTAAAACCCGCAAACCTTGACAGGGGGGCACAAAATTAATATCCGCCCTATCCTCAATTAGAAGGAAGAAGCTGAAGAGGAAACGCAGCACTGAGGCATTCTAAAAGTGCTGGTAACTGGAATTTCTCACACACTTAGCCATTCTACAACTCCTAGGGAAAAAAACAAAACCCTTGGTTTTACAAGGAGTGCAGACCTTTACAAAGCCTCGAGGTGTTGAACTTGGAGGGAGAAGCCAAGGGGCAGGGGGAGCTATCACTAAAGTGAGGACACTTACTTGTATGAAGTCAAAAGGGGTTTCACTCGCCTCTGAAAATGAGACTTTTTTCCCTCCTTAGGCCTAACACTACTGCAAACTCTCAGAAAGTCCTGTTAGGAGAAACCGAACAGGGCGGGGTGGGGGCTCGGCCAGGAGCTGGCGGAAGGCTGGTTCAGGCCCGGGAGGGTTTGTTTGCCCGCGGAGGCCGGGTCCACGCGGGCAGGTTGGGGGGAGTCCCTCGGTTATGAGTGAATAAACCCAGCGGCAGAGGCGAGGCCTAGGCGAGTGCGNCCCTCACGCTGCCGGTCGCCCCTTGGCCGCATTTTTTCCCCTCTCGGCTCTGCACATGCGCGACTTCCTCCACGCGCCTGGGACGCGGGCGGCGCATGCGTTACCTCTCCTCGGCTCCTTGAGGCGTAACCTGTGTGGGACGTGGAGCGCTCGTCCCTTCTTATAATCCTCCCTCGCGCCCCGCCCCGCGGCCCGCCC